>NC_141018.1:12811000-13052214 GCF_052327205.1 Somniosus microcephalus | reverse complement strand
GTTATTAAAGCGGTATTTCACACTGTTTACTCCATTATTAAAGGGGTATTTCACATTGTTTACTCAGATATTAAAGGGGTACCTCACATTGTTTACTCAGTTATTAAAGGGGTATTTCACCCTGTTTACTCGATTATTAAAGGGGTATTTCACGCTGTTTACTCAGTTATTAAAGGGTTATGTCACACTGTTTACTCTGTTATTAAAGGGTTATTTCACTCTGTTTACTCTGTTATTAAAGGGGTATTTCACACTGTTTACTCAGTTATTAAATGGTTATTTCACACAGTTTACTCTGTTATTAAAGGGGTATTTCACACTGTTTACTCAGTTATTATAGGGGTATTTCAAGCTGTCTGCTCAGTTACTAAAGGGTTATTTCACACTGTTTCCTCTGTTATTAAAGGGGTATTTCACACTGTTTACTCTGTTATTAAAGGGGTATTTCACACTGTTTACTCTGTTATTAAAGGGGTATTTCACACTGTTTACTCTGTTATTAAAGGGGTATTTCACACTGTTTACTCAGTTATTAAAAGGTTATTTCACACTGTTTACTTTGTTATTAAAGGGGTATTTCACACTGTTTATTCAGTTATTAAATGGTTATTTCACACTCTTTACTCTGTTATTAATGTGGTATTTCCCACTGTTTACTCAGTTATTAAAGTGGTATTTCACACTCTTTACTCCATTAGTAAAGGGGTATGTCACACTGTTTACTCAGTTATTAAAGGGGTATTTCACACTGTTTGCTCGGTTATTAAAGGGGTATTTCGCACTGTTTACTCAGTTATTAAAGGGGTATTTCACACTGTTTACTCCGTTATTAAAGGGGTATTTCACATTGTTTACTCAGTTATTAAAGGGGTACCTCACATTGTTTACTCAGTTATTAAAGGGGTATTTCACACTGTTTACTCGGTTATTAAAGGGGTATTTCACGCTGTTTACTCAGTTATTAAAGGGGTATTTCACACTGTTTACTCCATTATTAAAGGGGTATTTCACATTGTTTACTCAGTTATTAAAGGGGTATTTCACATTGTTTACTCAGTTATTAAAGGTGTATGTGACACTGTTTACTCAGTTATTAAAGGGGTATTTCACACTGTTTACTCTGTTATTAAAGGGGTATTTCACACTGTTTACTCAGTTATTGAAGGGGTATTTCACGCTGTTTACTCAGTTATTAAAGGATTATTTCACACTGTTTACTCTTATTAAATGGGTATTTCACACTGTGTACTCATATTAAAGGGGTATTTCACACTGTTTACTCAGTTATTAAAGGATTATTTCTCACTGTTTACTCTGTTATTAAAGGGGTATTTCACACTGTGTACTCATATTAAAGGGGGATTTCACACTGTTTACTCAGTTATTAAAGGGGTATTTCACACTGTTTACTCTGTTATTAATGTGGTATTTCACACTGGTTACTCAGTTATTAAAGGGGTATTTCACACTGTTTACTCTGTTATTAATGTCGTATTTCACACTGTTTACTCAGTTATTAAAGGGGTATTTCACACTGTTTACTCTGTTATTAAAGGGGTATTTCACACTGTTTACTCTGTTATTAAAGGGTTATTTCACACTGTTTACTCTGTTATTAAAGGGGTATTTCACACTGTTTACTCTGTTATTAAACGGGTATTTCACACTGTTTACTCAGTTATTAAATGGTTATTTCACACTGTTTACTCTGTTATTAAAGGGGTATTTCACACTGTTTATTCAGTTATTAAATGGTTATTTCACACTCTTTACTCTGTTATTAATGTGGTATTTGCCACTGTTTACTCAGTTATTAATGTGGTATTTCCCACTGTTTACTCAGTTATTAAAGTGGTATTTCACACTCTTTACTCCATTAGTAAAGGGGTATGTCACACTGTTTACTCAGTTATTAAAGGGGTATTTCACACTCTTTACTCGGTTATTAAAGGGGTATTTCGCACTGTTTACTCAGTTATTAAAGGGGTATTTCACACTGTTTACTCCGTTATTAAAGGGGTATTTCACATTGTTTACTCAGTTATTAAAGGGGTACCTCACATTGTTTACTCAGTTATTAAAGGGGTATTTCACACTGTTTACTCGGTTATTAAAGGGGTATTTCACGCTGTTTACTCAGTTATTAAAGGGGTATTTCACACTGTTTACTCCATTATTAAAGGGGTATTTCACATTGTTTACTCAGTTATTAAAGGGGTATTTCACACTGTTTACTCTGTTATTAAAGGGTTATTTCACTCTGTTTACTCTGTTATTAAAGGGGTATTTCACACTGTTTACTCAGTTATTAAATGGTTATTTCACACAGTTTACTCTGTTATTAATGGGGTATTTCACACTGTTTACTCAGTTATTATAGGGGTATTTCATGCTGTCTGCTCAGTTATTAAAGGGTTATTTCACACTGTTTACTCTGTTATTAAAGGGGTATTTCACACTGTTTACTCTGTTATTAAAGGGGTATTTCACACTGTTTACTCTGTTATTAAAGGGGTATTTCACACTGTTTACTCTGTTATTAAACGGGTATTTCACACTGTTTACTCAGTTATTAAATGGTTATTTCACACTGTTTACTCTGTTATTAAAGGGGTATTTCACACTGTTTATTCAGTTATTAAATGGTTATTTCACACTCTTTACTCTGTTATTAATGTGGTATTTGCCACTGTTTACTCAGTTATTAATGTGGTATTTCCCACTGTTTACTCAGTTATTAAAGTGGTATTTCACACTCTTTACTCCTTTAGTAAAGGGGTATGTCACACTGTTTACTCAGTTATTAAAGGGGTATTTCACACTGTTTACTCGGTTATTAAAGGGGTATTTCGCACTGTTTACTCAGTTATTAAAGGGGTATTTCACACTGTTTACTCCGTTATTAAAGGGGTATTTCACATTGTTTACTCAGTTATTAAAGGGGTACCTCACATTGTTTACTCAGTTATTAAAGGGGTATTTCACACTGTTTACTCGGTTATTAAAGGGGTATTTCACGCTGTTTACTCAGTTATTAAAGGGGTATTTCACACTGTTTACTCCATTATTAAAGGGGTATTTCACATTGTTTACTCAGTTATTAAAGGGGTATTTCACACTGTTTACTCTGTTATTAATGGGGTATTTCACACTGTTTACTCAGTTATTATAGGGGTATTTCAAGCTGTCTGCTCAGTTATTAAAGGTTTATTTCACACTGTTTACTCTGTTATTAAAGGGGTATTTCACACTGTTTACTCTGTTATTAAAGGGGTATTTCACACTGTTTACTCTGTTATTAAAGGGGTATTTCACACTGTTTACTCTGTTATTAAAGGGGTATTTCACACTGTTTACTCAGTTATTAAATGGTTATTTCACACTTTTTACTCTGTTATTAAAGGGGTATTTCACACTGTTTACTCAGTTATTAAATGGTTATTTCACACTCTTTACTCTGTTATTAATGTGGTATTTGCCACTGTTTACTCAGTTATTAATGTGGTATTTCCCACTGTTTACTCAGTTATTAAAGTGGTATTTCACGCTCTTTACTCCATTAGTAAAGGGGTATGTCACACTGTTTACTCAGTTATTAAAGGGGTATTTCACACTGTTTACTCGGTTATTAAAGGGGTATTTCACACTGTTTACTCAGTTATTAAAGGGGCATTTCACACTGTTTAATCCGTTATTAAAGGGGTATTTCACATTGTTTACTCAGTTATTAAAGGGGTACCTCACATTGTTTACTCAGTTATTAAAGGGGTATTTCACGCTGTTTACTCAGTTATTATCGGGGTATTTCACACTGTTTACTCCATTATTAAAGGGGTATTTCACATTGTTTACTCAGTTATTAAAGGGGTATTTCACATTGTTTACTCAGTTATTAAAGGTGTGTGTCACGCTGTTTACTCAGTTATTAAAGGGGTATTTCACACTGTTTACTCTGTTATTAAAGGGGTATTTCACACTGTTTACTCAGTTATTGAAGGGGTATTTCACGCTGTTTACTCAGTTATTAAAGGATTATTTCACACTGTTTACTCTTATTAAAGGGGTATTTCACACTGTGTACTCATATTAAAGGGGTATTTCACACTGTTTACTCAGTTATTAAAGGATTATTTCACACTGTTTACTCTGTTATTAAAGGGGTATTTCACACTGTGTACTCATATAAAGGGATATTTCACACTGTTTACTCAGTTGTTAAAGGGGTATTTCACACTGTTTACTCTGTTATTAATGTGGTATTTCACACTGTTTACTCAGTTATTAAAGGGGTATTTCACACTGTTTACTCTGTTATTAATGTGGTATTTCACACTGGTTACTCAGTTATTAAAGGGGTATTTCACACAGTTTACTCTGTTATTAATGTCGTATTTCACACTGTTTACTCAGTTATTTAAGGGGTATTTCACACTGGTTACTCTGTTATTAATGTGGTATTTCACACTGTTTACTCAGTTATTAAAGGGGTATTTCACACTGTTTACTCTGTTATTAATGTCGTATTTCACACTGTTTACGCTGTTATTATAGGGGTATTTCACACTGTTTACTCAGTTATTAAAGGGGTATTTCACTCTCTTTACTCCATTAGTAAAGGGTATGTCACACTGTTTACTCAGTTATTAAAGGGGTATTTTACACTGTTTACTTGGTTATTAAAGGGGAATTTCACACTGTTTACTCAGTTATTAAAGCGGTATTTCACACTCTTTACTCGGTTATTAAAAGTGTATTTCACCCTGTTTACTCAGTTATTAAAGGGGTATTTCACACTGTTTACTCCGTTATTAAAGGGGTGTTTCACATTGTTTACTCAGTTATTAAAGGGGTACCTCACATTGTTTACTCAGTTATTAAAGGGGTATTTCACGCTGTTTACTCAGTTATTATAGGGGTATTTCACACTGTTTACTCCATTATTAAAGGGGTATTTCACATTGTTTACTCAGTTATTAAAGGGGTATTTCACATTGTTTACTCAGTTATTAAAGGTGTATGTCACACTGTTTACTCAGTTATTCAAGGGGCATTTCACACTGTTTACTCTGTTATTAAAGGGGTGTTTCACACTGTTTACTCAGTTATTGAAGGGGTATTTCACGCTGTTTACTCAGTTATTAAAGGTTTATTTCACACTGTTTACTCTTATTAAAGGGGTATTTCACACTGTGTACTCATATTAAAGGGGTATTTCACACTGTTTACTCTGTTATTAATGTCGTATTTCACACTGTTTACTCAGTTATTAAAGGGGTATTTCACACTGGTTACTCTGTTATTAACGTGGTATTTCACACTGTTTACTCAGTTATTAAAGGGGTATTTCACACTGTTTACTCTGTTATTAATGTCGTATTTCACACTGTTTACGCTGTTATTATAGGGGTATTTCACACTGTTTACTCAGTTATTAAAGGGATATTTCACTCTCTTTACTCCATTAGTAAAGGGGTATGTCACACTGTTTACTCAGTTATTAAAGGGGTATTTTACACTGTTTACTTGGTTATTAAAGGGGTATTTCACACTGTTTACTCAGTTATTAAAGCGGTATTTCACACTGTTTACTCCGTTATTAAAGGGGTATTTCACATTGTTTACTCAGTTATTAAAGGGGTGCCTCACATTGTTTACTCAGTTATTAAAGGGGTATTTCACCCTGTTTACTCAGTTATTAAAGGGGTATTTCACGCTGTTTACTCAGTTATTAAAGTGTTATTTCACACTGTTTACTCTGTTATTAAAGGGTTATTTCACTCTGTTTACTCTGTTATTAAAGGGGTATTTCACACTGTTTACTCAGTTAGTAAATGGTTATTCCACACAGTTTACTCTGTTATTAAAGGGCTATTTCACACTGTTTACTCAGTTATTATAGGGGTATTTCAAGCTGTCTGCTCAGTTATTAAAGGGTTATTTCACACTGTTTACTCTGTTATTAAAGGGGTATTTCACACTGTTTACTCTGTTATTAAAGGGGTATTTCACACTGTTTACTCTGTTATTAAAGGGGTATTTCACACTGTTTACTCTGTTATTAAAGGGGTATTTCACACTGTTTACTCAGTTATTAAATGGTTATTTCACACTGTTTACTCTGTTATTAAAGGGGTATTTCACACTGTTTATTCAGTTATTAAATGGTCATTTCACACTCTTTACTCTGTTATTAATGTGGTATTTGCCACTGTTTACTCAATTATTAATGTGGTATTTCCCACTGTTTACTCAGTTATTAAAGTGGTATTTCACACTCTTTACTCCATTAGTAAAGGGGTATGTCACACTGTTTACTCAGTTATTAAAGGGGTATTTCACACTGTTTACTCGGTTATTAAAGGGGTATTTCGCACTGTTTACTCAGTTATTAAAGGGGTATTTCACACTGTTTACTCCGTTATTAAAGGGGTATTTCACATTGTTTACTCAGTTATTAAAGGGGTACCTCACATTGTTTACTCAGTTATTAAAGGGGTATTTCACACTGTTTACTCGGTTATTAAAGGGGTATTTCGCGCTGTTTACTCAGTTATTAAAGGGGTATTTCACACTGTTTACTCCATTATTAAAGGGGTATTTCACATTGTTTACTCAGTTATTAAAGGGGTATTTCACATTGTTTACTCAGTTATTAAAGGTGTATGTGACACTGTTTACTCAGTTATTGAAGGGGTATTTCACACTGTTTACTCTGTTATTAAAGGGGTATTTCACACTGTTTACTCAGTTATTGAAGGGGTATTTCACGCTGTTTACTCAGTTATTAAAGGATTATTTCACACTGTTTACTCTTATTAAAGGGGTATTTCACACTGTGTACTCATATTAAAGGGGTATTTCACACTGTTTACTCAGTTATTAAAGGATTATTTCTCACTGTTTACTCTGTTTTTAAAGGGGTATTTCACACTGTGTACTCATATTAAAGGGGGATTTCACACTGTTTACTCAGTTATTAAAGGGGTATTTCACATTGTTTACTCAGTTATTAAAGGGGTGCCTCACATTGTTTACTCAGTTATTAAAGGGGTATTTCACACTGTTTACTCGGTTATTAAAGGGGTATTTCATGCTGTTTACTCAGTTATTAAAGGGTTATTTCACACTGTTTACTCTGTTATTAAAGGGTTATTTCACTCTGTTTACTCTGTTATTAAAGGGGTATTTCACACTGTTTACTCAGTTATTAAATGGTTATTTCACACAGTTTACTCTGTTATTAAAGGGGTATTTCACACTGTTTACTCAGTTATTATAGGGGTATTTCAAGCTGTCTGCTCAGTTATTAAAGGTTTATTTCACACTGTTTACTCTGTTATTAAAGGGGTATTTCACACTGTTTACTCTGTTATTAAAGGGGTATTTCACACTGTTTACTCTGTTATTAAAGGGGTATTTCACACTGTTTACTCTGTTATTAAAGGGTTATTTCACACTGTTTACTCAGTTATTAAATGGTTATTTCACACTGTTTACTCTGTTATTAAAGGGGTATTTCACACTGTTTACTCAGTTATTAAATGGTTATTTCACACTCTTTACTCTGTTATTAATGTGGTATTTGCCAGTGTTTACTCAGTTATTAATGTGGTATTTCCCACTGTTTACTCAGTTATTAAAGTGGTATTTCACACTCTTTACTCCGTTAGTAAAGGGGTATGTCACACTGTTTACTCAGTTATTAAAGGGGTATTTCACACTGTTTACTCGGTTATTAAAGGGGTATTTCACACTGTTTACTCAGTTATTAAAGGGGTATTTCACACTGTTTACTCCGTTATTAAAGGGGTATTTCACATTGTTTACTCAGTTATTAAAGGGGTACCTCACATTGTTTACTCAGTTATTAAAGGGGTATTTCACGCTGTTTACTCAGTTATTATTGGGGTATTTCACACTGTTTACTCCGTTATTAAAGGGGTATTTCACATTGTTTACTCAGTTATTAAAGGGGTATTTCACATTGTTTACTCAGTTATTTAAGGTGTATGTCACACTGTTTACTCAGTTATTAAAGGGGTATTTCACACTGTTTACTCTGTTATTAAAGGGGTATTTCGCACTGTTTACTCAGTTATTGAAGGGGTATTTCCCGCTGTTTACTCAGTTATTAAAGGATTATTTCACACTGTTTACTCTTATTAAAGGGGTATTTCACACTGTGTACTCATATTAAAGGGGTATTTCACACTGTTTACTCAGTTATTAAAGGATTATTTCACACTGTTTACTCTTTTATTAAAGGGGTATTTCACGCTGTGTACTCATATAAAGGGGTATTTCACACTGTTTACTCAGTTATTAAAGGGGTATTTCACACTGTTTACTCTGTTATTAATGTGGTATTTCACACTGTTTACTCAGTTATTAAAGGGGTATTTCACACTGTTTACTCTGTTATTAATGTCGTATTTCACACTGTTTACTCAGTTATTAAAGGGGTATTTCACACTGGTTACTCTGTTATTAATGTGGTATTTCACACTGTTTACTCAGTTATTAAAGGGGTATTTCACACTGTTTACTCTGTTATTAATGTCGTATTTCACACTGTTTACGCTGTTATTATAGGGGGATTTCACACTGTTTACTCAGTTATTAAAGGGGTATTTCACTCTCTTTACTCCATTAGTAAAGGGGTATGTCACACTGTTTACTCAGTTATTAAAGGGGTATTTTGCACTGTTTACTTAGTTATTGAAGGGGTATTTCACACTGTTTACTCAGTTATTAAAGCAGTATTTCACACTCTTTACTCGGTTATTAAAAGTGTATTTCACCCTGTTTACTCAGTTATTAAAGGGGTATTTCACACTGTTTAACTCAGTTATTAAAGGTGTATTTCACCCTTCATCCTGCCATGTTGTACCAAAGCTGCCAGCTCAAGTTTTCTGCACTAAAATACGCACATTTTCTCCAACGTGAAATTGAGTAATTATTTCCAGAAACTGTCACACATCTCATTAAGCTGCTGAGGTTAATCTGCTAAAACATGGAATTTAAAAAAAATTAATTTCTGTCTCTCTGCAATATTCATTAGATATAATAAAAATGGACACAATTTTTAGAAGTAAAACATCATCAAAGATTGCAAAACATATTTTGAATGAAAATTACTGTGCATTGAAAAGGTGACCGTGGCAATGGATACTGTACTGTGGGACTGAATGTAAAGCCTCACTTGCTGACGGAAAGGCTCTGCCACCACTGCAACTATTGCACTAGCAAAGCACCTGTTCTGCTCACTTTTTACACGACGTGGTGTGAGCTTTATATTCCAATGCTGGCTGAAATTCCTGGGGGTAGAGTCGCAATAACAGCCAGTAGAGGGCCTGCAATTGGGGCTGAATTTCAGCTCTCCTAGAACTCCACTCCTTTGAATTCTGTTGGATGCGGGGTTATGGGCTGATCCCCACCCTGCTTATATCAAGAGGGTGTATTGGAGGGAGAGGGGGAGTTCCTGGATTTCCCCGGTTAATTCCTGCCTTTGAAAGGCCTCAGTGGAACCCATGAGACTGGCCGTGAGTCCCTTTGAGGCCTTTAAACAGACCCAATGCCTCTCTGGAGTGGGGTACTCATTACAGTGGGAGCTAACAAATTAAAAAAAATAAGATTACTTTTGGCTCCGGAGTACCTTTCGCTGCCATAGCAGGGCCAGGATGGGCTCGCATCGGGCCAGCCACCACTGATGTGCCCATTCAGGCTCCAGTCATCCACCTCGCCATGTAATTGAGGGGGGTGTCTCTGGCCTTGGGGCGGGGCAGAGGGGCGAGGGGTTGTGGGGGCGTGGAGGAGGATGGTGGAGGGGGGACTTGGATGGGCGGGCATGTGGCAGGTGAAATTTAACGCAGAAAAGTGTAAAGTGATACATTTTGGTAGAAAGAATGGGGAGAGGACATGTAAGCTAAAGGGTACAATCCTGAAGGGGGTGCACGAACAGACAGACCTGGGGGTATGTCTGCACAAATCACTGAAGGTGGCAGGGCAGGTTGAGAAAGCAGTTAAAAAGGCTTACGGGATCTTGGGCTTGATAAATAGAGGCATAGAGTACAAAAGTGTGGAAAGTATGATGGACCTGCATAAAACACTGGTTCGGCCTCAACTGGAGTATTGTGTCCAATTCTGGACACCACACTTTAGGAAGGATGTGAAGAGGGTGCAGAAAAGATTTATGAGAATGATTCCAGGAATGAGGGACTTCAGTTACGTGGATAGACTGGAGAAGCTGGGGTTGTTCTCCCTGGAGCAGAGAAGATTGAGAGGAGATTTGATAGAGGTGTTCAAAATCATGAGGGGTCTAGACAGAGTCGATAGAGAGAAACTGTTCCCATTGGCGGAAGGGTCGAGAACCAGAGGACACAGATTTAAGGTGATTGACAAAAGAACCAAAGGCAACCTAAGAAAAAAACTTTTTTACGCAGCGAGTGGTTAAGATCTGGAATGTAATGCCTGAAAGGGTGGTGGAGGCAGACTCAATCATGGCTTTCAAAAGGGAGTTGGATAAATATCTGAAGGAAAAATAATTGCAGAGCTACGGGGAAAGGGCGGAGGAGTGGGACTAGCTGAGAGTGGGCACGGGCGCGATGGGCTGAATGGCTTCCTTCCGTGCTGTAACCATTCTATGTTTCTATGTTTTATTGAGTGTGGGTGTGTGGCGGTGGGGAGTGGGGAGAGGCTCTACTCTGCCCTTCTGGGCCCCAGGAATTCCCAGGCCTATGTCTATGTATCGATATTCGAGCAGTGACTGATTCATTGATCTGGAGGGGACCTCGGGTTCATTCATTAACACAAGAAAGTGCGAGAAAGAAAGACCAGAACAATTTTAAGCTACAGCATGTGGATGTGAGCTGGAGGACTGGATAGTGGACAATGAAACACTCACTTTGAAAACAGAGATAGAGATAATCAGGGTATTACAGGCCGGTTATCTGTGGGAGGGAGAATTTTAAAATCTCTACTTAAAGATGAAATTACCACGTCGAGATAAAGAGGAAATAGTTTGAAGGAGCCAGCATGGATTTCGAAGGGAGGATTGTGTTTGACAAACCTCATCAAATCAAATCAAATCAACTTTTATTGTCATTGTTAGTGCACAAGTGCAGTACAACGAAATGTAGGCTTGCGGCTCCTGAGAGTGTACATTTAGATTAAGGCATTTAAATATTCAACATACATTTGGCTTGTAATACATTAACATAAACATAACCATAATAAAGTGCATTGGCAGATGTGCAGGCTTTAGAGTTTATTTGTGGAGTTCAGTAGGATGACAGCCCTGGGAAAGAAGCTGTTCCTAAATCTGGTCGTACGGGTGCGAATGCATCTGTAGCGTCTCCCAGATGGCAGGAGGGCGAACAGACTGTGGCTGGGGTGGGTAGGGTCTTTGATGATGGACCGTGACCTCCGTAAACAGCGTTTCTGGTATATGTGCTCTATGGTCGGTAGCCGGGTGTCGGTAATGCGTTGGGCAGTTTTGACTACCCGCTGCAGGGCTTTCCGGTCATAGTAGCTACAGCTGCCATACCATACTGTGATACAGTTTGTCAGGATGCTCTCTATTGTGCAGCGGTAAAAGTTAGAGAGGACCAGGGGTGACAGAATTCATTGAGGAGGTAACAGAGATGGTAGATGGGAAAATGCAGTGGATGTGGTTTACATGGACTTTAGGAAAGCCTTTGAAAAGGTACGACGTGGGAGATTACGAGAGAAGACCATGGAATTCGGGGCAGGATAGCAAACTAGGTTAAAAAATGGTGAGATGGGAGAAAATTGAGAGCAGGAGTTAAGGACAGATTCTTGGAGTGGTTGGAAGTGGATAATGGTGTCCCACAGGGTTCAATTCTGGGACCGCTTCTGTTCACTGTGTACATCAATGGTTTGGATATAGGCATAGAGGGAGTGAAGTCAAAATTATCACATGATACCCAAAAAGTAAAAGGTTTAACTGTTGATGAGACCACAGGAAGCTGCGATGGGATATTGATAAGATGGTGAATGGGCTAAAAAAATGGCAGATGGAATTTCAAGTTGAAATAGGCTCGGTGCTGTGAGGGGGCAGAGGGATTTGGGGGGATGGGTTCAGAGGTCATTAAAGGCAACACCTCAAGGTGATAAGGCTTTATGAAAAAGTGAATACAATTCTCGATTTGATCTCAAGGGGTATTGAATATAAACATCAAGAGGTAATAATGAGCTGATACAAAACCTTAATAAAGTGAAAGATCACTGCGTGCAATACTGGAGTGCACACTATAGGAAGGCTGCTGAGGTAACAGAGAGGGTGCAGCACAGATTCACAAGGATACTGCCCGGTATTTTAAAAATTCATTCCTGGGATGTGGGCGTCGCTGGCAAGGCCAGCATTTATTGCCCATCCCTAATTGCCCTTGAGAAGGTGGTGGTGAGCAACCTTCTTGAACCGCTGCAGTCCATGAGGTGAAGGTACTCCCACAGTGCTGTTAGGTAGGGAGTTCCAGGATTTTGACCCAACGACGATGAAGGATCGGAGATATATTTCCAAGTCAGGATGGTGTGTAACTTGGAGGAGAACTTGGAGGTGGTGGTGTTCCCATGTGCCTGCTGCCCTTGTCCTTCTAGGTGGTAGAGGTCGCGGAGGTGCTGCCAAAGAAGCCTTGGCGAGTTATGCAGTGCATCTTGTAGATGGTACACACTGCAGCCACGGTACGCCGGTGGTGGAGGGAGTGAATGTTTAAGGTGGTGGATGGGGTGCCAATCAAGCGGGCTGCTTTGTCCTGGATGCGTTGAGCTTCTTGAGTGTAGTTGGAGCTGCACTCATCCAGGCAAGTGGAGAGTATTCCATCACACTCCTGACTTGTGTCTTGTAGATGGTGGAAAGGCTTTGGGGAGTCAGGGGGTGAGACACTCGCCGCAGAATACCCAGCCTCTGACCTGCTCTTGTTGCCACAGTATTTATGTGGCTGGTCCAGTTAAGTTTCTGGTCAATGGTGACCCCCAGGATGTTGATGGTGGGGGATTCGGCGATGGTAATGCCATTGAATGTCAAGTGGCGGTGGTTAGGCTCTCGCTTGTTGGGGATAATCATTGCCTGGCACTTGTGTGGCGCGAATGGCGAGAGACTGGGAACTGTGGAGGAGCAAAGGGATTTGGGAGTCCAGGTACAGAAATGGTTTAAGGCTAGTGGACAGGTGCAAAAAACAATCGAACATGCTAATGGAATGTTGGTCTTTATCTCAAGGGATGGGAATTCAAAAGAGCCATAAACTGAAGTTATACTTCCGTTGTACAGAACCTTGGTCAGACCCCACCTGGAGTCACTACATTCAGTTCTGAGCCCCGCACCTCAGCAAGGATATATTGGCCTTGGAGGGGGTGCAGCGCAGATTCACCAGAATGATACCAGGGCTTAGAGGGTTAAATTAAGAGGACAGGTTGCATAGACTTGGCTTGTATTCATAGAAACATAGAAGATAGGAGCAGGAGTAGGCCATTCGGCCCCTCGAGCCGGCTCCGCCATTTAATGAGATCATGGCTGATCATCCAAATTCAGTACCCTGTCCCTGCCTTCTCCCCATATCCCTTGATCCCTTTAGCCTGAAGAAATATATCCAACTCCTTCTTGAATATATTTAATGAATTGGCCTCTACTGCCTTCTGTGGTAGAGAATGCCACAGATTCACCACTCTCTGGGTGAAGAAATTCCTCCTCATCTCAGTCCTAAATGGCTTACCCCTTATCCTTAGACTATGACCCCTGGTTCTGGACTCCCCGACCATCGGGAACATCCTTCCTGCATCTAGTCTGTCTAGTCCTGTTAGAATTTTATAAGTTTCAATGAGATCCCCTCTCATTCTTCTAAACTTCAGCGAGTACAAGTCCAATCAACCCAATCTCTCCTCATACGTCATTCCTGCCATCCCAGGTATCAGCCTGGCGAATCTTCGCTGCACTCCCTCCATGACAAGAACATCCTTCCTCAGATAAGGCAGCCAAAACTGCACACAATACTCAAGGTGTGGTCTCACCAAGGCCCTGTACAACTGCAGCAAGACATCCTTGTTCCTGTACTCAAACCATCTCGCTACGAAGGCCAACATACCATTTGCCTTCTTGGTATTCCATTGAGTCGAGATGATTCAGGGGTGATCTGATTGATGTGCCATCGATAACTCAAAGACAAGGGCCTAGAAATTCAGTGCCCTTAGCACCGATTTTGCGGTGCTAGAGGGCCTAGCGCTGCAATTGGCGCCGGTTCCTAAATTGCCTGGCGCCCTTCCGCGGCGGTAGACCGGTAGTGCTGCGCCGGCACTGATGACGTCATCGGTGTGTGCAGCGTCCCGGTTGCTGTGGTAACCCGGCCCCAAGCCGAAATTCAGTTGCGGCCGCCTCGCCAGTGGCAGCCGCAACTAAGACTCCGGCAAACGAGTGTTGCCGGAGTCTGCGCCGGCGCTTTAAGGAGGCGCGGCGGCCGGCCGCTTTCCTGCCGGCCGCCTGCCCGCAGCTCCCTCCCCGGACTTCTCCCCCCCCCCCCCCGGAACAGATGCAAGCCCGGCACTTGTCCGAGGTGCCGGGCTCATTTTTGATGAGATTTGCGCGGGCCGCGGCCGGGTGCAGGCAGCTCCTCCTTAACGGAAGGAGGAGGCCTGCACTTCCCGAGCCTGCCGCACCGCAGCGGGCGCCGCAGCACCGGAATAGCACCGCAATGCGGCGCGTTGCGCCAGTTTTCAGGCGCTAAAACCCTTCAGTAGCGCCGGCAGCCATTTGGGCGCGGCGCTACTGAATTTTTGGCGCGCGCAAAGGGCTTTAGCACCGGCGCTAAAGCCCTGGCGCAGCGCAAACTCAATTTCTAGGCCAAGGAGTTTAAAGATTCAACTAAAGGCTTTTAATCACTAAGAACTTTGCAGGTCTTTACACATCGGGTTCGCCTGCTAGAATGACTCATACAGCTCTTGAGACCTTTATATGGCAAGAGACAGGGGCGTAGCCAATACACACAATAGGAAAAAGGGGGCGGTACACACACAATACAAAGCAGGTAAAACACAGGGGGTGATGAAGGCATATATTTCATCACATTCACCCCTTCTACAGATTTAGTCTGTCCGGGGGTGCGATAGTCCTTCCTGAACATCGCAACAGTGCCTCGGGTTCCGACTGGGAGTCCATGGTGCCCTCCTTGGCATACCCATGTGTTGGGGGTGTTGCAGGTACTTCTGGGGTTGGTAAGCCTGGGGGTGGTGGTGGTTCTTCTGGGGGTGGTAGTGATGGGTCGTCGCCGTCGTCGCTTCCTGCCGAGGCGAGGTCCTTTATGGACACGGTGTCCTCACGCCCGTCGGCGTGCTTGACGTACGCATACTGTGGGTTTGCGTGGAGTAGGTGTACTGCCTCCACAAGTGGATCCATTTTGTGGCCCCTCACATGCTTTCGTAATAGGACGGTCCCTGGGGTGGAGATCCACGAGGGTAGGGACACTCCTGAGGTTGATTTGCGGGGAAAAACAAACATCTTCTCATGAGGAGTGGCATTAGTAGCCGTACACAGTAGCGACCTTATCGAGTGGAGCACGTCTGGGAGGACCTCTTGCCAGCGGGAGGTGGGGAGGCCTTTAGACCTTAGTGCTAAGGTGACCGCCTTCCACACTGTCGCGTTCTCCCTCTCCACTTGCCCATTACCCCGGGGGTTATAACTAGTGGTCCGACTCGTGGCTATCCCCTTCGACAGCAGGTATTAGCGCAGTTCGTTGCTCATGAACGACGCCCCCCTGTCAGTGTGGATGTAGTTGGGCATGCTGAACGTGCAAAACAGGTTGCCGAGGCACTTGATGACCGTGGCACTGGTCATGTCTGGGCAGGGGTAGGTGAATGGGAAGCGGGAGTACTCGTCCACAATGTTGAGAAAGTACACATTGCGGTCGGTGGAGGGGAGTGGTCCCTTGAAATCTAAGCTCAGGCGCTCGAATGGCCGTTAGCTTTGATCAGGTGGGCTCGGTCGGGCCTGAAAAAACGGGGCTTGCATTCCGCACAGGTGCGGCAGTCCCTGGTCATAGACCGGACCTCCTCGATAGAATAGGGCAGGTTACGGGATTTTATAAAGTGGAATAGCCGGGTGACCCCCGGGTGGCAGAGGCCATTATGGAGGCCCTGCAGCCTGTCCCCCTGGATGGTGGCACACATCCCTCGTGATAGGGCTTCGGGGGATTCGTTGAGGGCCCCCGGCCTATATATTATGTCGTACTCAAATGTGGAGAGTTCGATCCGCCACCTGAGAATTTTGTCGTTCTTGATCTTCCCCCTCTGTTTGGTGTTAAAGATGAAGGCTACCGACCGCTGGTCGGTAAGCAGGGTGAGGCGTTTGCCGGCTAGGTAGTGCCTCCAGTGCCGCACTGCCTCCACTATGGCCTGGGCCTCCTTCTCTACCAAGGAGTGCCTGATCTCGGGCCCTTGGAGGGTTCTTGAGAAAAAGGCTACGGGCCGCCCATCCTGGTTGAGGGTGGCTGCTAAGGCGAAGTCGGACGCATCGCTTTCGACCTGGAAAGGGATGTTTTCATCCACTGCCCGCAGCGCGGCCTTCTCAATGTCATGTTTAATGCTGTTGAAGGCGGCGTGAGCCTCGGCCGTGAGCGGGAAGGACGTTGATTTCAGGAGGGGACGGGCCTTGTCGGAATAATTGGGGACCCATTCGGCGCAATAGGAGAAGAACCCCAAGCACCTTTTCAGGGCCTTGGGAGTGTTTGGTAGGGGTAGCTCTCGTAGGGGGCGCAATCGGTCGGGGTCCGGACCGAGTTCCCCGTTTTCCACCACGCAGCCCAGGATACAGAGGCGCGTGGTGCTAAAGACACACTTATCCTCGTTGTAGGTGAGATTGAGTCTGAGGGCGGTTTTCAGAAATCTCGCGAGGTTCGAGTCGTGGTCTTGCTGGTCGTGGCCGCAGATGGTGACGTTGTCTAGGTATAGGTAGGTGGCTGTTAACTGGTTCTCATCGACCATGCGGTCCATCTCCCGCTGGAAGAACAAGACCCCATTCGTTACCCCAAAGGGGACTCTGAGGAAGTGGTAGAGGCGTCCGTTCGCCTCGAAGGCGGTGTATGGACGGTCCTCCGGCCTAATGGGGAGCTGGTGGTATGCCGATTTTAGGTCGATGGTGGAAAACACCCGGTATTGCGCGATTTGGTTAACCATATCCGCTATGCGGGGCAAAGGGTAGGCGTCTAGCTGGGTGTATAGATTAACCGTCTAGTTATAATCTATCACCATCCGCTTCTTTTCGCTACCCTTAACTACTACTACCTGGGCGCGCCACGGGCTGGTACTGCATTCGATGATACCCTCCCGCTTGAGTCTTTCTACTTCCGACGCAATGAACCGTCTATCCTCCCAGCTGTACCGCCTACTCTTGGTCGCTATGGGTTGACAGTTGGGTGCGAGGTTGGCGAACAGAGAGGGGGGCTTGACCTTCAGGGTAGCCAGACCGCACACTGTGAGGGGCGGCTGGGACCCACCGTAGGTAAGCGTGATACTTTGGTGGTGGCACTGGAAGTCCAGACCCAAGATCACGCTCACACAGAGATCTGGCATTATCAATAGTTTAAAATCTCTGTAATCAGTGCCTTTTACCGACAGCATAACCGCGCAGAAACCTGTGATTTTTGAGGTATGAGTCTTATCAGCCATGGCGATTTTGCCCTGTGTGGGGACTATCGTTAGTGAAAGTCGTTTTACCAGGCTAGGATGAATAAAGCTTTCGGTGCTCCCGCAGTCAATCAAGCATTTAACCTTGTTCCCATTTACCTCTATGTCCATCATCGATTTAGACAACGGATGTGGCCTGGATTGATCCACTGTGATCGAGGCCACCAGTGGGTCCTGGAGGTCCGTGTAGTCGGGGCAAGATGGTGGACTCCATGAGGGTGGACAAGATGGCTTCCAAGATGGCCGCTCCCACGGCGCGCACGCGGCAGTGGTGGAGTTGGAGGCGGGGTTCCCTCTGCAGACTTTGCTGGAATGTCCTTTCTTCCCGCATTTTAAACAGGTGGTGCCCTTCGCTGGGCACAGATGCCTGGAGTGTTTGTCCTGGCCGCAGAAGTAGCATTTCGGGCCCCGATGTATCGCGGCAGTAGTGGGTCTCCTGGGTGGGGGCTGGGGCTCCGATGGTGCTGGGCTGGCCTGAGACCTGGGAGGTGAAGATGGCTTCCAAGATGGCGCCCCCCACGGCGCGCACGAGGCGGAGTGGGCCGCGTGGCCTGGGGAACAGGATTCAGAGTTCCTCTGGGCCATATCCAACGATCGCGCTATACCCATAGCCTGTTTTAAGTCCAGTCCCTCCTTTTCAAACAGCTTCTGCCGAATGTAATTTGAGCTGAGGCCCGCAATAAAGGAGTCTCGGATCAGCTCCTCCGTGTACACGGTGGCAGACACGGCCTTATAGTTACAGTCTCTGCCCAGTACTTTTAGGCTTAGCATAAAGTCCTCTAGTGACTCACCATGCCGCTGCGTGCGAGTAGTCAGAAGGTGCCTGGCGTACACCTCGTTTATTGGCCGCACGTAGTGGGCCTTCAGAATGGTGCAGGCATCCCCGTAGCTGGTGGCATCTTGGATGAGAGGGAAGACCCGATGGCTCACCCAGTTTCGCAGGATTCCCAGTTTCACGTCTCCGGTGGCGGCTGCTATGGCGCTGGATGAGTTTGCAATGAAAAATTCGAAGCATTGGAACCAGTGTCCGAACTGTGTGGCTGCGTCTGAGGCATGGGGGTCCAGATCCAAGCGCTCTGGTTTCAGGAGTCGATCCATCTTGTTGTTTTAGTGATTAAAATTGATGTGCCATCGATAACTCAAAGACAAGGGCCTAGAAATTCAGTTGCGTTCGCCAGCCGTTAGTGCCTTAGGAGGGGTAGATCTCGAGTGCTAGGCACAGCGCCCGGGCGCAGGACGATCTGCGCCTACGCCCAACTTCAGTAGACATTTAGCGCCGGCGCAAAGTGTTTGCGCGCGCTCAGCTGCGCGCGCAACTTATGACGTAATTTCGTCGTGCAACGCCCTTTGTGCGGCCCAAACCGGAACTTCAGTCGTGCCTGCCCAATGTGGGCGTGGCGGTGTTAAGAACTGTGAAGTGGAATGCAGCAGAGGCCCTGCGGGCCTCGGGGAGCGCTAATTAAAGGGCACTTACACTGAACTATAAAGGCCAGCCATTTTGCTGCAATGACTTTAGTGCAACGGATTTCTGGACAGAGACCAAGGAAGAGACCTTACTGATTTGGCCCAACATAGGAGAGGTATTTTTGGCTTCTGGCCAGAGCTTGGAAATTTGCCTCATTGTGATTTCATTGTTTGCAAGTATATTATGGGGGCTGCATGGGGTTCCAACCCTCAGTTCCAGCATTATGTGCGAAGGGCTCGCAGACGCTGTGTGAGAGGGGCAGCCATGCCTAGACGCAGAGGGGGCATCAGGCGTCGGCAACGTAGGCCTTACCCACTCAGGGAATACCGCCAGCAGGTGTCCTACCTCACCATGACTGCCGCGCAGTGTGTTAAGAGGCTGTGCTTCAGAAGGGAGGTGGTTGCAGAGATCTGCCAGCTGCTTCACAGAGATCTGCGTCCACAGCTGATGTGCAGGACGTCTCTGTCGGTGGAAGTGAAGGTCACGGTGGCTCTGAACTTTTATGCAAGCGGCTCCTTCCAAGCCGCTGCTGGGGACATAGCTAACATCTCCCAGTTCGCCGTGCATCGCTGCATCCGGCAGGTCACCGATGCCCTTTTCACAAGGAGACACCAATTCATCTCCTTCCCCATGACCCTAGAGAGGCAGGAGCAGCGTGCAGTCGGATTTGCGAGGATCGCCGACTTCCCCATGGTGCAGGGCGCTATTGACTGCACGCATGTGGCTTTGCGGGCACCTATCGACAATGCCGAGGATTACCGCAACCGGAAGGGCTACCATTCCCTCAATGTACAGCTGGTGTGTGACCACAGGCAGCGCATCCGAGCTGTCAATGCTCGCTTTCCAGGCAGCAGCCACGATGCATTTATCCTGCGCCAGACTACTGTGGCTGACATGTTCCAGGCACAGCCTCCCCCAAGAGGATGGCTTATCGGGGACAAAGGCTATCCTTTGTGTACATGGCTCATGACCCCGCTCCGCGCGCCCAGGACCCCTGCTGAGGAGGCATACAACGAAAGCCATCAAGCCACAAGGAACATCATAGAGCAAACGATTGGCGTCCTCAAGCAATGGTTCCGCTGCCTGGATCGCTCTGGCGGATCTCTGCAGTATTCGCCGGATAGAGTCTCCCAGTTCGTCGTCGTTTGCTGCATGCTGCACAACCTGGCTATCCGCAGGACTCAGGCACTGCCACCTCACGTTGGACCACCACCTCAGGAGGACGAGCAGGAGGACCATGAGGAGGAGGAGGAGGAGGAGGAGGAGTACCAGCCCAGGAGGGAGCCACAAGGCCCAAGGGCCGTCCGTCGGTGGCTTATTGAACGACACTTCTAGGCCCCCTGTCAGGGAATGGCTTGTGGCAATGAAGGCACATGAATGCAGCTGCTCCGCAAGCCCTCAGCCGGTTAATGCAACAACCACTTGAAACATCACACATGGACAAGCTGAATAAAGAAAAAGCTTTATTGAACAAACTCAGGGCCCTTCCCACATGAAACCCAAAAACAGACAACACCCCCAAAAAACAGTCAAAAACATATCTCACTCCCACAACCTGGGGAGGAATAACAAAACTTGTCCATCCAAATGGCCTTCATCCTCGGCCTTACCAAAAGAACCCCCCCCCATAGACAACACAACCACCCCCATATAAAAAAACATTTGCCAACACACTCTACTTTGTGTGCCGAGAGGGCGAGTCCCTGTCCAGGCTTTTCCGGCCCCTGGCCGACCTGCTGCTCTGCCTCAACCTGGGCCCTGTGGGTGCTGCAAGGCTGGGGGAAGGCTCCTGAGGGGCACATTGCATGACGGCAGATGCCCTTGGGGGTCGGCCTAGACGAGCTCTGGCCCTCGAGGGGCCGGCTGCTGACTGCTGCAGCTGTGGCTGGGCAGCATCAGTCCCTCCAGCAGCTCGTCGCAGCTTCGCTGGGGGAGTGGCAGTGGCGGCTGCAGCAATGGGGGCAAGCTGGCTGATGCCAGGCGCTCGCTGCTCGCCTGAGACACTGGCACTCAGCCGGGCTGGCACTGCAGCAAGCGCAGCAATCTGGTGAAGGCCAGACCGCTGTGCTGCTGCAGCGCGGCGGGTGCCCTGGCGATGCCTGCCTGACACAGCGAGTGTGGCAGCAGTGAGTGCCCGTGCTGCCCTGGTCTGTGCCCACATCAGACCAGCCAGTGACTGCACGGCACCACTGATCAACTGTCCACTCGCTGCCTGTGCTGCCCTCAATTCGGCCCAACTCGCGTCCTGTGATGCCCCGAATTCGGCCCGACTCGCGTCCTGTGATGCCCCGAATTGTTCGAGACCCCTGGCCTGTGCTGCCACGAGTTGTTCGAAACCCCTGGCCTGTGAGGCCCCGAAATCGGACACACTATGAGCCAGGGACTCAATGGCCTCAGGCAACCGTGCCACAACCCCCATGAACTCGGTGTGCCGACGATCCGAGTCCGCAGACATTTGATCAAGGAGGCGCACCTCCTGGGCGAGGACCGTCTCCGGACTGGAGGCCGGACTCTCCCTCTGGGGAGAAGGCCGCCGAGCTGCCCGACCCTTCCCGCGTGGCTGCACGCCACTGGGCCCAGCAACTACACTCCCCTGCAACACTTCCCCCCTCTGGGGAGAAGGCAGCCGAGCTGCCCGACCCTTCCCGCGTGGCTGGACGCCACTGGGCACAGGAGCTACACTCCCCTGCAACACTTCCCCCCTCTGGGGAGAAGGCAGCCGTGCTGCCCGACCCTTCCCGCGTGGCTGGACGCGACTGGGCACAGGAGCTACACCCCCCTGCAACACTTCCCCCTGGCTCTCCTCCAGGGAAGACGTGTCCCCTCCATTGCCATCCCCTGGCACGGATGAGGGTTCCCCCGATGTGCCGCCTTCCTCTTGCTCCTCCTCGTCCTCCTCTTCCGAGGGACTGACACTCGCAGCTTCAGGGACCTCCTCCTCACCAGCTGAAAGCAGGAAGGCACAAGAGTAGCTTTAGAGTGAGGACAGGGCGTCAGCGAGGGAGGCATGAGTGGTGGCATTCTGCGCATTGGTCGGACAGTGGCAAAGGATGTAGATCTGAAGCGCAAGGGGAACGAGAGAGGTCCAAAAGGTCATGTCCTTACCATTGGGGCCCAGCACAGGGTCGGCATCTCCAATTGCAACGGGGCCAATCACCCGGGCACCCATGAGTCGACCCACACGCTCCTCAAGGTCACTGAGCTGCTGGAACTGGGGACGGCCTCCCCCGGTGACAGTCCGGCTCTTCAGATTCTGGGCCAGCTTGGCCTGCAAGAGAAAGGACGGCCTCTAAGTACAGTGTGGTGCCCTGTTGTTGTGTGCACTGCCTCCCATGGTCGAATAGCTTGGCCAGTGTGTAAAGTGCAGAATGTGCAATTGATGTTCATGCCAGTGCCATAGCTGCTGGATGAGGGCTGGCCATTAGGCCTTTGAGGTCCCTTTGCCCATAATGTGAGGTGCACATGCAAGGATGAGGAGGACACTGGAAAGGGTACTCACCCTGACAATCCGAGTGAGGTCGTTAAACTTTTTCCGGCATTGGACAACAGTCCAGGGGACATCGCAGGTGGCTGTGACCCTCTGGGCGATATCCCTCCAGGCTCTCCTGTACACCCTGTTGGGAGGCTTCTTGCCACTGTCCGGGAACAAGATATGGCTTCTCTTCTCCAAAGCCCTAACCAGCACCTTTAAATCATGGCCAGAGAAGCGCTGCGCTCGCTCACGGGCCCTCTGCATCCTTCCTGGCAGCACGGTGGCATAGTGGTTAGCACTGTTGCCTCACAGCGTCAGGGACCCAGGTTCGAATCCGGCCTCGGGCGACTGTCTGTGTGGAGTTTGCACATTCTCCCCGTGTTTGCATGGGTTTACTCCGGGTGCTCCGGTTTCCTCCCACAGTCCAAAGATGTGCGGGTTAGGTTGATTGGCTATGATAAAAATTGACCCTTAGTGTTCGGGGATTAAATACGTGGGGTTACGGGGATCGGGTGGAATATGTGTCGGTGCAGGCTCGATGGGCCGAAATGGCCTCTATCTGCACTGTGGGGTTTCTGTGATTTCTGTGATTTCTGTGATTTCTCTCCAGCAGCAGTGTTTAGGCCTAGCTGGAGGGCTGCAGTATCCAGGGCGTGGCAGCAGACCAAGTCGACCCTTCCCCCTTTAAGAGCTGGCCGGCGCCAGGGTGTCTGCTGTCAATCAAAACATGACCGCACCTGCGCTGCGCCCGGCCTCGGCGGTATCAGTCTGCACCGCCGGCTTAGCGCCTAAAGATAGCCGTGCATCGCCAGTTTTAGCGCTCGAGCAAACTCCTTGGCCAAAGCTACTGAATTTCGGCGAACTGCCCTCCACTTTCCGGCGGGCGCAAACTTTAGCGGCCGCCCGACTTTACCGCCCCAAAAGTGGCTATACTGAATTTCTAGGCCAAGGAGTTTAAAGATTCAACTAAAGGCTTTTAATCACTAAGAACTTTGCAGGTCTTTACACATTGGGTTCGCCTGCTAGAATGACTCATACAGCTCTTGAGACCTTTATATGGCAAGAGACAGGGGCGTAGCCAATACACACAATAGGAAAAAGGGGGCAGTACACACACAATACAAAGCAGGTAAAACACAGGGGGTGATGAAGGCATATATTTCATCACACTGATCGAGGTGTTTAAAATGACAAAGGGATACGATACTGTAGCGTCAGCTCTGGTTCAGTGGGCAGCACCCTTGTTTCTGGGTCAGAAGGTTGTGGGTTTATGTCCCAATCCAGGGACTCGAGCACAATAATCAAGGCTGGCACTCCAGTGCAGTACCTAGGGAGTGCTGCACTATCAGAGGTGCCATCTTTCAGATGAGACATTAAACCGAGGACCCGTCCGCTCTGTCAGGTGGACATAAAAGATCCGATGGCACTATTTCGAAGAAGAGCAGTGGAATTATCCCCGGCGTCCTAACCAATATTTATCCCTCAATCAACATCACTAAAACAGATTATCAGATTGCTGTTTGTGGGATTTTGCTCTGTGCAAATTGGCTGCTGCATTTCCTACATTACAACAGTAACTACACCCCAAAAAAGTAATTAATTGTCTGTAAAGTGCTTTGGGACGTCCGGTTGTGAAAGGCGCTATACAAATGCAAGTCTTTCTTTTTATACAGAGAGACTATTTTCTCTGGAGTCCAGAACAAGACGACATAATCTTAAAATTAGAGCCAGACCATTCAGGAGAGAAATCAGGAAGCATTTTTTCACACAAAGGGTGGTGGAAACCTGGAAATCTGGAACTCTCTCCCCCCAAAAGGCCGTGGATGCCGGGGGGCAGTTGGAGCTTTCAACACTGAGATCGATAGAGTTTTGTCGGGTAAGGGTGTCAAGGGATATGGATCAAAGACGGGTAAATGGAGTTGAAGTACAGATTCGCCGTGATCTAATAGAATGGCAGAACAGGCTGGAGGGGCTGAACGGCCTACTTCTCTTTCTATGTAACAGGCTGGAGGGGCTGAATGGCCTCCTCGTGTGTTCCTACGGCTTACAGTGGGCAGTGTCTCAGAGCGTGGAGAAACAATCTCGCTCCCTGGTAACAGATTGATTTGAAAGCTGCTTGCCCCGCACTTGGTGTAAATCCTTACAGATGGAGTGCTAGAGACACAGCCTGCTCGGCGGTTTGTTAAGTTTTAATAGGATTCCTCTTTTGGGAAGATTCAAACGTCTGAAGGAAGTGTTCAAGCCAGCCTTTTGGCATTTCTGAGAAAGCATGCAAGCGGGATCATTAAAGATTTTATCCGCTGCCTGCACTGATGTCATTACATCAAAAGGCAGCAGGGAGTGAAGGCAGCTTCAGATCCAGAGTCTGTTTGGCAAACTGATCAGGTGCAATCGAGGTGCAGATGTTAGCACCTCCAGCAGGCAAACACTGTGATTGTGTTTCTCTTTCTACAGGGAGACTGAAGCCATGGTCGACCCACGATCAGCCTCTTTTGTGAAGTTACTAATTGAAACCTGCACTGCATTCAATGCAGGATAATGTGATGAGATTCTTCACATCTTTTTCTTGCCCTGGCTATCTGGAGTCACACATATTAACAAGGACTCCACTCCAAGATTCTTTTATTAATACCTTCCTTGCTACAAGCTACTGCTCCACATTATTATCTAGGGTCATTTAGAATCTTATTATGTATTCGGATGGTGGATGGATAATCTTGTGATAAATTCTTTGCCATGCCCTTCACAGTTGTCATAGCAGGATCATAAATAGCATTTATAACAACCAGACAAAAGTTGCCAGTAGAAAAGCTTCCAATGGCCTGCTTAACATTTAGAAAAAACACATTAGATTGGAGTGGCCTTTTGTTTAAAGCGACATTTCTTCCAAGTGCAATGTGAGACACACAATTAGGTTCAACACCCGTTAACCCTCCTGGCCAGGCAGGAGAAGCTGCTCAGCTGCCATTTCAGAGATGATACATCCCATACATCAACTGTGGGTTTCAGGAAGATCGCCTTCCCCTCCTGTTTAAAGATGGGGGCCGCATTTTAAAGAATGAATCTCCATCCCGACTTTTGGAGCTGCATTCAGCTTGCCCAGTGTCGGCAGACAGCAAACCAGCTCCCCTACAGTGTCCTCGCCCACTTCTTCATTATTTACTACTGCCAGGGAAACTGCTGATACACAGATAATCACACATGAATCTGGCTCACTCAATCAGGTGGAGAACCGACCCAAATAATTAATGGACGCTCTGCTGTAATGTGATCATTTGTATAATTAGCACAAATAATTAAAAAAAAAGCGAAATGAAGGTTAGTTACAGCGGATGCCTTGTCATGTATGAAGGATTTATGTGGGTGCAGTGTCTGCGAGAGTGTGTGTGAGTCTGTGGACAAGGTGGGAAGAGGGAGGGATTCCACACGGCCAGTGAGGAATGGCATTCGCTGCAAGAGCAGAGCCTGGGAAATCACAGCCTGGGAGGGCTGAGCCCGCAATAAAGTAAGGAAGGAGGAGAGGCGTCCTGTTCCTCGCGGGCCAGGTACAATTTGACCTGCCCCTCAGGGGCTGCACAGGCGGCACTGCCCGATCTAAACCAGAGCTCTGCTCAGCTCCCCGCCGAGCCCAGTAGGCAGCGGCAGATTAAATAGTTCCGACGAGGTGTGTGTCGCCCATGCAGCCGGGAAGGGCCACTTACTCCTGATCTCCAGGCTCCAAGGAAGGGGCGCGGGGGCTGTGAAAATCAGCAAGTCTGGGGAGGGTAGGAAAAGCAAGAAGATTCATAAATGAAGTTGCAGATTGAATCGATCACTCGGCACTTCCACACATCACAGCACAATCCATCACCGCATGCAATTATTATTGCCGACCGCTCACAAGTGCACTGACACTAAGATGTGATTTGATATTGTTACAGAGGCCCCGCACTCTGTCCAGCTGTTACGACAACAACATCTGGGGGCAGTTTGCAAGATCACAGCTGCGAGATTCAGGCGAGTCTCAACAAATGTCTGAGTTCTTCTTTTCATCATCGGAAAAAAGGGTCTCACACTCGGATACTCCCAGTGCTGTCTCACACTCAGATACTCCCAGTGCTGTCTCACACTCAGATACTCCCAGTGCTGTCTCACACTCGGATACTCCCAGTGCTGTCTCACGCTCAGATACTCCCAGTGCTGTCTCACACTCAGATACTCCCAGTGCTGTCTCACACTCAGATACTCCCAGTGCTGTCTCACACTCAGATACTCCCAGTGCTGTCTCACGCTCAGATACTCCCAGTGCTGTCTCACGCTCAGATACTCCCAGTGCTGTCTCACACTCGGATACTCCCAGTGCTGTCCCACACTCAGATACTCCCAGTGCTGTCTCACACTCAGATACTCCCAGTGCTGTCTCACACTCAGATACTCCCAGTGCTGTCTCACACTCAGATACTCCCAGTGCTGTCTCACACTCGGATACTCCCAGTGCTCTCTCACACTCGGATACTCCAAGTGCTGTCTCACACTCGGATACTCCCAGTGCTGTCTCACACTCAGGTACTCCCAGTGCTGTCTCACACTCAGACACTCCCAGTGCTGTCTCACACTCAGATACTCCCAGTGCTGTCTCACACTCGGATACTCCCAGTGCTGTCTCACACTCGGATACTCCCAGTGCAGTCTCACACTCGGATACTCCCAGTGCTGTCTCACACTCGGATACTCCCAGTGCTGTCTCACACTCGGATACTCCCAGTGCAGTCTCACACTCGGATACTCCCAGTGCTGTCTCACACTCGGATACTCCCAGTGCTGTCTCACACTCAGATACTCCCAGTGCTGTCTCACACTCAGATACTCCCAGTGCTGTCTCACACTCAGATATTCCCAGTGCTGTCTCACACTCGGATACACCCAGTGCTGTCTCACACTCGGATACTCCCAGTGCTGTCTCACACTCAGATACTCCCAGTGCTGTCTCACACTCAGATACTCCCAGTGCTGTCTCACACTCAGATACTCCCAGTGCTGTCTCACACTCAGATACTCCCAGTGCTGTCACACACTCAGATACTCCCAGTGCTGTCTCACACTCGGATACTGCCAGTGCTGTCTCACACTCAGATACTCCCAGTGCTGTCTCACACGCAGATACTCCCAGTGCTGTCTCACACTCAGATACTCCCAGTGCTGTCTCACACTCAGATACTCCCAGTGCTGTCTCACACTCAGATACTCCCAGTGCTGTCGCACACTCAGGTACTCCCAGTGCTGTCTCGCACTCAGATACTCCCAGTGCTGTCTCCCACTCAGATACTCCCAGTGCTGTCTCACACTCAGATACTCCCAGTGCTGTCTCTCACTCAGATTCTCCCAGTGCTGTCTCACACTCAGATACTCCCAGTGCTGTCTCACACTCAGATACTCCCAGTGCTGTCTCACACTCAGATACTCCCAGTGCTGTCTCACACTCAGATACTCCCAGTGCTGTCTCACACTCAGATACTCCCAGTGCTGTCTCACACTCAGATACCCCCAGTGCTGTCTCACACTCAGATACACCCAGTGCTGTCTCACACTCAGATACACCCAGTGCTGTCTCACACTCAGATACACCCAGTGCTGTCTCAATCTCAGATACTCCCAGTGCTGTCTCACACTCAGATACTCCCAGTGCTGTCTCACACTCAGATACTCCCAGTGCTGTCTCACACTCAGATACTCCCAGTGCTGTCTCACACTCAGATACTCCCAGTGCTTTCTCACACTCAGATACCCCCAGTGCTGTCTCACACTCAGATACTCCCAGTGCTGTCTGACACTCGGATACTCCCAGTGCTGTCTCAATCTCAGATACTCCCAGTGCTGTCTCACACTCAGATACTCCCAGTGCTGTCTCACACTCGGATACTCCCAGTGCTGCCTCACACTCAGATACTCCCAGTGCTGTCTCACACTCAGATACTCCCAGTGCTGTCTCACACTCAGATACTCCCAGTGCTGTCTCACACTCAGATACTCCCAGTGCTGTCTCACACTCAGATACTCCCAGTGCTGTCTCACACTCAAATACTCCCAGTGCTGTCTCACACTCAGATACTCCCAGTGCTGTCTCACACTCAGATACTCCCAGTGCTGTCTCACACTCAGATACACCCAGTGCAGTCTCACACTCCGATACTCCCAGTGCTGTCTCACACCCAGATACTCCCAGTGCTGTCTCACACTCAGATACTCCCAGTGCTGTCTCACACTCAGATACTCCCAATGCTGTCTCACACTCAGATACTCCCAGTCCTGTCTCACACTCAGATACTCCCAGTGCTGTCTCACACTCAGATACTCCCAGTGCTGTCTCACACTCGGATACTCCCAGTGCTCCCTCACACTCAGATACTCTCAGGGCCATCTCACACTCAGATACTGCCAGTGCTGTCTCACACTCAGATACTCCCAGTGCTGTCTCACACTCAGATACTCCCAGTGCTCTCTCACACTCAAATATTCCCTGTGCTGTCTCACACTCAGATACTCCCAGTGCTGTCTCACACTCTGGTACTCCCAGTGCTATCTCACACTCAGATACTCCCTGTGCTGTCTCACACTCAGATACTCCCAGTGCTGTCTCACACTCAGATACTCCCAGTGCTGTCTCACACTCAGATACTCCCAGTGCAGTCTCACACTCAGATACTCCCAGTGCTGTCTCACACTCAGATACTCCCAGTGCTGCCTCACATTCAGATACTCCCAGTGATTTCTCACACTTCTTATGTTCATTAATAAATAGACATTCTTATTATGAACACAGCCATCTTTTGCTAGACACTTTTATTGAGCACATGTGGACTAGGTACAGTATCTGTAGAGGCATCCATCTTGACTGTTGCCTTGTGGGTAGCTTAGTGCCTCATGGGTAATGTAGTCTTAATATACATACAGCTGGGTAGTGTAGTCTTATACATACAGCTATATACAGCTCTACACAGCTCTACGGCTCCAACTAGTGTCCACTATAGAATGACATGTTATTGATCATTACATTCCCCTTTCTTTGAGGTTTAACAAAATCAATGTCAATCAACTTTCAAGAAAACAATAAAGATAATATCAGTAACACTTTTGTTAGTGCGCTATAATCATAAACATTTTCAAAACAGTCAACACATTTTCAAAGCTTTACATTGTACTCAAAAGTCTATCAGGCTTTTTTACTTCACGTGTGGATCTTCTCAACACGGGTAAGTCTGATGTGTCTTCATGAGATTGTTCTGGTGGTGAATGACAACATGCAGTTGCGGTATTGTCATCAATCTGGTCTTAAATAATCTCTTGTGTTTTTCGGAGGGAACGGCGGTTCCTCCTGAGAATCTGTTCTTCCTCAGTTCTAACAGTGTATGACCTTGGTCCTACTTCCTCAAGAACTGTAGCTTTCCTGTTCCGGATCCTCAATCCTGACAACATCATCCCTTGTCAATGGTTTTAGAGTTTTGGATGACTTGTCATAGTATGATTTCTGTTTCAGCTTTAACAGTTGAAGTCTCTGTCTCAGTTCCTCACTTTGCTGTTCTTTTGCACAGCAGGGTAGCGTGGTGCGCAACTTGCGACCCATTAGTAGTTCAGCAGGTGAAGAACCACAGTCTAAAGTTGAGGCTCGGTAGCTCAGCAGGGCGAGATAAGGATCAGACTTGCTTTCTGTCGCTTTCTTCAGTAGCTGCTTGAGAACTTGAACACCTTTCTCTGCCTTACCATTTGACTGAGCATACAAAGGACTGGATGTGATGTGCTGAAAGTCATAATGTGCTGCAAACTGTTGCCACTCCTTACAGTTGAAGCACGGACCATTGTCGCTAACGGCAATCCTGGGAATTCCATGTCTGGCGAAGATGGATTTCACATGCATTATGACACTGCTTGCTGTGGTGCTTGAGAGCAGCACCATCTCAGGATAGTTAGAATAGTAGTCAATCACTATTAGATAGTCTTTACCATTTAAATGAAAAAGGTCCATACCAACCTTTTGCCATGGTGCTGTTGATATGTCAGCTACTATCATTGGTTCCTTTGTTTGTTTGTTTTGGTGTTTCTGACATGTCTCACATTTGCCTATCATGTTCTCAATGTCCTTATTTATGCCAGGCCAATAAACAGTGTCTCTTGCTCTCCTTTTGCATTTTTCAATTCCGAGGTGTCCCTCATGAATCCTTTTGAGCATGTCTTGACGTAGAGCCTGTGGAACGACTATTCTGTTCTGTTTTAGTAATAGTCCACTTGCGACACTCAATTCTGACCTTATGTGAAAATATTTTGGACAGGAACCTTTTGGCCAACCATGATGAATGTTCTCCATTACTGTTTGTAATACTGTATCTTTTACTGTTTCTTCTGCTATCTGCTTTGATTTTGTGTCTGACACGGGCAGCGCAGCAGTGACCATACTCACATGAACATCCACGTCTTCTTCAGTAGAGCTCACATGACTCATTGTGGGTGCTCGGGATAGTGCATCTGCTAACACTATGTATTTGCCTGGTGTGTAGATCAGTTCAAAGTCATATCTTTGCAGCTTCATCATGAGTCATTGAATCCTTGGAGACATCTCATTCAGGTTCTTTTTTATGATGGCAACCAGTGGGCTGTGGTCTGTCTCAACTGTGAAGGTGGGAAGTCCATATATGTAGCCATGAAACTTTTCTAGTCCAACTACCAAGCCTAGGCATTCCTTTTCAATCTGGGCGTATCGACACTCAGTATCAGTCATAGACCTGGAGGCATAGGCAACAGGCTTCCAATCTTCACCCTCTGCTTGTAGCAAGACCGCACCTAGGCCATCTTTTGATGCATCTGTTGACACTTTGATTCTCTTTGTTGGGTCAAAGAAGGTGAGTACAGGTGTGGTTGTCAGCACTGTTTTGAGGTTTATCCACTCTTGTTCATGTCTTTCTGTCCATGCGAACTCATTTGTTTTATGTAGCAGGTCTCGCAGACAGGCTGTCTTGGCTGACAAGTTAGGAATGAACTTTCCAATGAAATTTATCATCCCCATGATGCGTAGCACTCCTTTTTTGTCAGTGGGTCGGGGCATTTTGAGTATGGCGTTTATTTTTTCCATATCTGGCTCTATTCCTTTACCAGATAGATTGGCCTAGAAATTAGGTATAGCCCCGCCAGGTCTTTAGCGCCCGAAATTTAGCGCTCGGCCGGATTCCCGTAGCGCCCGCCTGAAATTCAGTTGCGCCGCCCCAACACGGAGGCGGGCACTATTGGAGGGTTTGGCCGCCTCGTTTGGGGCGAAAAATGTCAGTTTCAGGCATCCAGCTGCTGCTGCGGCACCCGATGCGGTGCGGCAGGCTGGGGTACTGCAGGCCTCCTCCTTCTCTTAAGGAGGAGCTGCCTGCAGCCGTGAGATCGCCGCTGGATTCCCCCGGCAAATGAGCCCGGCACAACGGAGAAGTGCCGGGCTCGCGGGAGTGACACGCCAATGCCGCGGGGGGGTGGTGCAGGAGTCCGGGGAGGGAGGTGCGGCCAGGCGGCCGCCGGGAAAGCGGCCGGCCGCCCCTCCACCTTTATGCACCGGCCTCTCGGAGCTGCAAGGCACCGTTTTGCAAACGCTGTTTGCGGCCGCCACGGGAGAGGCGGCCGCAACTGAATTTGGCGGTCGGACCCGAATTGCATTGGAACCGGGGTGCTGCGCACACCGATGACGTCATCGGTGCCGGCACAGCGCTACCGGCTAACGTCGATGTTACGGACCAACTGAATTTCGGGCGCGAAAAAACTTCCGGCGCAAACCACTCTATAGCCCATAAGTGGGCGCAAACGCGACTGAATTTCTAGGCCATTATCTCCTAGGAAAGTGACTTCCTGGACGCCAAACTGACACTTGGCTTTGTTGAGCTTCAGTCCATTCCGGCGTATGCTCTGTAGCACTTTAGTCAGTCTCTAATTGTGTTCTTTCAGTGTCGAGCCCCAGATGATGATGTCATCAACATAGGCCCGAACTCCTTCCAGACCTTCAATTATGTGTTCCATCGCTCTATGAAAGATTTCAGATGCAGGTATTATCCCAAAAGGCATTCTGAGGAAACAATACCTGCCAAATGGTGTGTTGAAGGTACAGTATTTGGTGCTCTCTTCATCCAGTTTTAGTTGCCAAAATCCTTGTGAGGCATCGAGCTTTGTAAAGTATCTGGCACCTGACATTTCACTGGTGATTTCTTCTCGCTTGGGAATCTGGTAGTGTTCAGGTTTTATGTTTGCATTTAAGTCCTTTGGATCCATGCATATTCTTAGATCATTGTTCTTTTTCTTTACACATACCATGGAGTTAACCCAGTCTGTTGGCTCTTCGACTTTCCTGATGACTCCTAGTGCGGTCATTCTGTCCAGTTCATTCTTGAGCTGGTCACGCAGGGGTGCTGGAACTCTTTGTGGAGCATATACCACTGGCTGAGCATCCTCCTTTAGCTGGATCTTGTAAGTGAATGGTAGAACTCCAAATCCTTTGAACACATCCTGGAAATTATTCACTACAGAATCCACCGAGTCATCTGGTCTGCTTATGGCACAGTTTATACGGTAGATGCTCTTGACCAGTTCTAAGTCCTCACAAGCTTTGTCGTCCAGTAGTGAATCAAGTCTTTCAGCCACAACAGAAAACATGAGATGATGCACTTTGTCTTTGACTGTCACTTTAAGTCTGCATACACCTAAGCGATCTATTTTCTGTCCATTATAGTCCTTCAGTAGTACTGACTTTTTCTGTATTTTGGGCTTTTCTTTCATATTGTTAATGTCACTCATACTGATTAAGTTTGCTTTTGCCCCAGTGTCTAGTTTCAAGGTAACTAATGCTCCATTTACCTGCAGTGGGATCATCCATTTGTCCTCTTTTACTGCATTAACTTTATGTTCAGCATTGTCCATTTCTGAGGGCTGCACATTTTCTGTATCCTTTTTGATATTGTCACATGACACCATTCCTACAAAAAATGTCTCACTTAAATCAGTGTCCTCAATTACATTAACTCGTTGCCCTTTCTTAGTTTTTACTTTTGAAAAGTATTGTTTGGCAGAGTGATTCTTTCCATTACACTTTGTGCACATTTTTCCAAACGCTGGGCATTGTCTTAACTGGTGTTTGTAACCATAGCGTTTAAAATTAAAAATTTCATCCTCCGATTGCTTTTCATTTCTGTTCCGCCCACATTTCTTCCCCTTGTAAGACACAGCACCGGCAGCAGCATTATCACTCATTACAATCGCATCATTATTGATTTCACTGAAAGTCTTCGCGTGCTTTCGAGCTAGCTCGCTGGCTTGGCATATTTTCACTGCATTTTCCAAATTTAGTTCGGTTTCTCTCAACAGACATTCCCTGACTTTTTTTATCATGAATACCAAACACAATCTGGTCACGAATCATGGATGGTTTCAGCTCAGAGAAATTACATGTCTGTGCTTTCAGTTTCAGATCAGTTATAAAGCTATCAAAAGTCTCATTTTGCTGCACTGTCCTTGAACAGAACATGTATCTTTCATAGGTCTCATTCTTTTTGGGAGAGCAATGTGCATCAAATTTTTTTAGCACATCTTCTAATTTTTCTCTGTTCTCCTCTGGATTAAATACAAATGTATTAAATACCTCTATCACCTGTGGGCCTGCAACCATAAGCAGCCAACGATATCTTCCTTGCATCTGGCTTCGTACCGAATCCGATGGCTGCAATGTAAAGTTTGAATTCTTGTTTAAGAGTCTGCCAATTGTAGTCGATATTTCCTGTGAGTTTCAAACGCTCTGGTGGCTTCAAATTCTCCATGTCGCTTTTCACAATTTTTAGCAGATCTTCACCATCCTGGTACCATCTTATGTACATTAATAAATAGACATTCTTATTATGAACACAGCTAGCTTTTGCTAGACACTTTTATTGAGCACATGTGGACTAGGTACAGTATCTGTAGAGGCATCCATCTTGACTGTTGCCTTGTGGGTAGCCCAGTGCCTCATGGGTAATGTAGTCTTAATATACATACAGCTGGGTAGTGTAGTCTTATATACATACAGCTATACACAGCTCTACACAGCTCTACGCTCCACCTAGTGTCCACTATAGAATGACATGTTATTGAACAATACAACACTCAGATACTCCCAGTGCTGTCTCACACTCAGACACTCCCAGTGCTGTCTCACACTCAGACACTCCCAGTGCTGTCTCACACTCAGACACTCCCAGTGCTGTCTCACACTCAGATACTCCCAGTGCTGTCTCACACTCAGATACTCCCAGTGCTGTCTCACACTCAGACACTCCCAGTGCTGTCTCACACTCAGATACTCCCAGTGCTGTCTCACACTCAGATACTCCCAGTGCTGTCTCACACTCAGATACTCCCAGTGCTGTCTCACACTCAGATACTCTCAGTGCTGTCTCACACTCAGACACTCCCACTGCTGTATCACACTCGGATACTCCCAGTGCTGTCGCACACTCAGATACTCCCAGTGCTGTCTCACACTCAGATACACCCAGTGCTGTCTCACACTCAGACACTCCCAGTGCTGTCTCACACTCAGATACTCCCAGTGCGGTCTCACTCTCAGACACTCCCAGTGCTGTCTCACACTCAGACACTCCCAGTGCTGTCTCACACTCAAATACTCCAGTGCTGTCTCACACTCAGATACTCCCAGTGCTGTCTCACACTCAGACACTCCCAGTGCTGTCTCACACTCAGATACTCCCAGTGCTGTCTCACACTCAGATACTCCCTGTAAGAGCCATAAAAGCTTAAGAAAATACTTTAAGATATTGGTTAAATAGCATAATGCAGTTAATTTACCTGATTGACTTATTGTATTAAGAAACCCCCTATTTTCTTGCTCCAGTAGTATAGTCCGAGACACCCCCTTCATTCTTGCCACAATGGTACAGTCCCTAAGCTATACATGGTATGCAGCCATTTTACAGTTTAAACTCCACATGGCTGAAGGAGGCAGAAGTTGTGAGGTTTGGAGCAATACAGTTTTTGACCGTGTTCGTTTATACGTGTTTGCTTTGTAATTCTGTTCGTAAAGTGTTATAGTAAACAGTTTAAAAGACAAAGCTACGTTTGGGAACGTTTTATTTCGACACGCGTCTACTCATTGTTAAAAGCCCCACAGCTCAGTGGCTGCCTGTTTGGAAACTAAGAAGCGCCACTACATTAGTCAAAAACTTGCTCCCTAAGAAGGAAAGGATGGAATCGTCGGCGAACGTATACATGAATGGTCACGGAGCCAGACGACAATATAAGAAAGCGAAGGTACAGTGACTGTTACTTGCCTTGTTCATTCTATTGAGAAGCTAAATAAGAGCTGCGGGTAAAATGGCCGAGGCCTTATGGAGCCAGGAGCTTCCCCCAGCCAGAAGGATTGCTGGCCAAAAGAGGGAAATAAAGCTCCCTCCAAAGGCAATGGAAGAGAAGTTACATAGAAGCATAGGTGCAAGGAAGGCTAAATTAGCTCAAATAACTGGAAAAATGAAGATAATTGATCGTCTCATGGAAGATAATGCTAATATTAAGAAAGCTGAAGACATAATGTATTACGATTTCTCCAAGCTGCATGAAGAATTTAATGTACTCAATGAAGATGTATTAGCACTTCTGTCTGAAGAAGAGGGAAACGCTGATCAGCACAACTGGTTTGATCTTAAATCAACCAGCATTAAGGACTATATCAAGGCCACAGAACAGTGGATGTTAAAGATTCGTCAAGATGCTGATACAGCAGAGAAAGATAAAGTTGACGATGAAGTCGGACCAGACGATAGCATTTCAGAGACTTCCGCCAGACCGAGCAAAAATCGAAAAGAAGGTAGCTCTGTTTCTGGATGCAGGTCAGTCACTTCTACCACAAGCTCGTCGCGACGCATGAGAGAGGAGGTTGAACGGGCGGCGTTGATGGCGCGCGCAGCATCTTTAGTGGAGAAGCAAGCTCTTGAACGGGAAGAGGCCCAACTGCAGGTCCAAGAGGCCCAACTGCAGGCCCAACAGGCCCAACAGGCCCAACTGCAGGCCCAAGTGCAGGCCCAACAGGCCCAACAGGCCCAGGTGCAGGCAAAGAAAGAACAGCTGGAGATAAAAACAGCTATCGCGGTCTCAGATGCCAGGTTGAGTGCGTATGAAGATTATGAAGGCTCACGGGACGGCGGGAGCGAATACTGCCAGTCAATGTTGTCACATAGAGTTGGATCCAGGGCACCTTCAAGAGCTACAAGAGAGTCCGAAGGCAATCCCCTGGCATTACAGCGTGGAAGAGTGGCCTCTCCACTAACAGGAGCACGTGATGCTACCCCAGACGTCAGACGGTCTAGACTAGACCCTGCTGATGACCACCAGAGGCCTGAAGACACAGGGAGAAGCCTATACCGAGTGATGCAACATCAGAACGAAATTACAGAGATGCTTGTAAAACAACAGAATCTGTTTCGACTCCCTCAAAGAGACATACCAGTGTTCCAAGGCGACCCACTCAAGTATAAGCCCTTCATCAGATCCTTTGAACAAGCCATTGACTCCAAAACAGAGAGCAGCAGTGATAAGTTGTACTGCCTGGGACAGTACACCAGTGGTAAACCACAAGACCTGGTCAGAAGCTGTGAACACATGAGACCGGACCGGGGATACATAGAAGCCAGGAAGTTGCTGCAGGAGCACGATGGTAACGAGCTGAAGATAGCCACTGCATATATTGAAAAGGCTACCAAGTGGCCACAGATCAGATCGGAGGACGGAGAGGCATTGAACGCATATGTTCTTTTCCTCATAGGATGTCGCAACACCATGGAGGATGTTGAATTCATGGAAGAGATGGACAATCCTATGATTATGAGAAACATCATCTCTAAGCTTCCTTACAGGATGAGAAAACAATGGAGAAGAACAGCCTTTGAGATAATGGAGAGACGGAAAAGTAGAGCCAGGTTTGCAGAATTAGTGAATTTCATGGACAAACAGGCTAAAATTGCTAGGGACCCATTGTTTGGAAACATCCAGGATGCCAGCCCGACCACCGATGGAAGAGTGAAAGCCAAGCCTGTTGAATCAAGACTCTCAGGAAAGGTGGTTCCAGGGGAAGCAGCTTTGCAACTATCGTCACTCAGGCCGAGGAAGAAAGGCCCCAGAACTCATCTCCCAAAAAGAGCAGCACAGTGACGCCTGCTAATGCCTTTCAGAAGCCATGCTTATTCTGCCAGAAGAATCATACATTGGATTTCTGCAGCGACATCAAAGCACAGCCACATAAGGACAGAATCGAATTCCTGAAGTACAACGGCCTATGTTTTGGATGTCTCTCTCAGGGGCACCTGAGTAGAAACTGTAAGCAAAGAACAACATGCAGAGAGTGCACTTGGAAACATCCCAGTCTGCTGCATATCCATAAAGAAGAACAAGTCTCTAAGAAGAGTGAAGAAAACAATACCGACGAGAAGGTTGTTTCAAGTGCTCTGGTGTCGCTAGAACCAGAGACTTGTGGACTCACTGGGGCCGGTGACAGTGATTGTATTCTTGCCATCGTACCAGTAAAGATCAAGTCTAAGAGGAGCGAGAAGCTTGTGGAGACTTACGCCTTCATGGATCCAGGTAGTTCAGCAACGTTCTGCACAGAATCACTCATGCGACAGCTGAACGTTAGAGGCAGAAGAACAGAAATCCTATTACGCACCATGGGTCATGAGAAGTCAATGCAAAGTTATATCCTGTCAGACCTAGAAGTGTGTGGACTTGAAGAGAAGGACTTCATAGACCTGCCTAATGTTTTCACACAGAGGGAGGTTCCTGTTAGAATAGGGAACTTAGCCCTGCAGAAGGATGTGGATAGATGGCCTTACCTAGAAAAGGTGCGTCTCCCATACATTGAAGCAGAAATTGGCCTATTAATTGGAACCAATGCCTACAAAACTATGGAGGCATGGCAGGTGATAAACAGCAAGGATGACGGAGCTACGCCGTCAGGACAGCCCTTGGATGGGTAGTCAATGGACCGGTAAGGAGAGATGATGGCAACAAGTCGAACAAGGAGGAACGACAAAATGTCACAGTTAATCGCATCTCTATCGCAAGCATTGAAGAGCTGTTGATACAACAGTTCAACGCAGACTTTTCAGAACGCAGCTGTGAGGAAAAGAGAGAGATGTCACAAGAAGACCATCAGTTCATGGATTTGATGACAAGGTCTACACAGTTCATTGATGGCCACTATCACATTGGTTTGCCACTGAGAAGACAGACCGCGAAGATGCCGAACAATCGCTGCATAGCAGAGCAACGCGCCATCAGTCTAAAGAGAAAGCTGAACAAGAACCCCGACTTTCACGAAGACTACAAAGACTTCATGAGAAACATCATAGCGAAAGGCTATGCTGTAAAAGTGCCCGAGGAACAGTTGAACAGAGACGATGGAAGGGTCTGGTACATTCCTCATCACGGTGTGTATCACCCAAAGAAGAAAAAGATCCGTGTAGTGTTTGACTGCGCCGCCTCATTCAGAGGAACTTCACTGAATGACCAGCTGCTTCAAGGTCCTGATCTTACTAATACCCTCATTGGCGTCTTGACTAGGTTTAGACAAGAGCTCGTTGCCATGATGGCAGACATAGAGTCAATGTTCTACCAAGTCAGAATCCCTGATGAAGATGCTGATCTTCTGCGTTTCCTTTGGTGGCCAGATGGCAACGTTAGTCAAGCGATGGTGGAATGTAGAATGGCCGTACACTTGTTCGGAGCCACATCATCTCCCAGCTGTGCAAGCTACGCTCTCAGAAAAACTGCAGAAGATGGCAAAGGCAAAGCACCATCAGAGGCTGTGGAGACAATCTTCAGAAACTTTTATGTCGATGACTGTCTGAAGTCCGTGTCAACAGAAGACGATGCCATCGCACTGTCAAGAGACCTTAGAACTCTGTGTTCGAATGGAGGATTCCATCTGACTAAGTGGATAAGCAACAGCAGAGCAGTTCTAGCTTCTATCCCAGAAAAGGAAAGAGCCACTGAAGTCAAAGATCTGGACCTGAGCCACGATGTCCTTCCTATCGAGAGAGCTCTTGGTGTACAATGGTGCATTGAGTCAGACACGTTCAACTTCAGGATAATGGTGAACGAAAGACCATCCACAAGACGAGGGATTCTCTCCGTGGTCAGTTCCATCTACGACCCTCTTGGATTCCTGGCACCACTCATTCTGCTGGTGAAGCTGATGCTACGAGAGCTGTGTAGAGACAAGAGAGGATGGGATGAAGATATCCCAGAAGGTCAAGCTCAGAGATGGCACAGATGGTTGACAGATTTGCAACAACTTTCTAGCTTCAACGTCAGTAGATGCATCAAGCCCGTGAGTTTTGGAGTTACAAAGACGGCTCAACTACATCATTTCTCGGACGCCAGTGAGGATGGCTATGGCACGGCTACTTACCTCTTGCTGACAAATCAACAGGGCCAGAAACATTGTTCCTTCCTCATGGGAAAATCCAGGGTGGCTCCGCTGAAGCAGGTCACCATCCCGAGACTGGAGTTGACGGCAGCGGTTGTTGCAGTTAAAGTTGACCAGGCGATGCGGAAAGAGTTACAGCTCCCACTAGAAGAATCTGTCTTCTGGACGGATAGCACGACGGTGCTGAAGTATATAGAGAATGAGAAGATACGCTTCAAGACCTTCGTAGCGAACAGAATCTCATCCATTAGAGAAGCTACACAACCATCTCAATGGAGGTATGTAAACACCTCATTAAACCCAGCAGATCAAGCCTCACGGGGATTGAAGGCTGAAAACTTCATGAGGAGTGAAACTTGGATACAAGGCCCAAGTTATCTGCTGGAAACAGAGAGATCATGGCCAGAAAGACCAGATATGCCAAGTCAGATTGCTGAAGACGACGTCGAAGTCAAGAGATCAGTCACAGTAAATCTCATAACTAGGAAAGAGAACTTTGACACAGTGAACAAGCTTGTTAACCATTTCTCAGGATGGCACCAGTTGAGGAAAGCAGTTGCATGGTTTCTAAGGTTGAAAGAGTTGCTGCTACACCTGAGCGGTAAGAGAAAAGAGTACCGAGCCACTATCAGTCAGTCTGAATGTAACCCCGATAAGCAGAGAATGCTTCTACAGCAGTATATGCATCAGCACAAGACCACATTGGGTAAGAATTCATTGACCGTGGAGGATTTGGCCAAGGCTGAGGTGGAGATAGTTTGCTTCAGTCAAAGACAAAGATACCCAGAAGAAATCGAAGCTTTACAGCGAAATACTCCAATCAAGAAAGGTAGTCATATCTACAAGCTGGACCCTACACTGCAAGATGGAGTACTGAGGGTGGGAGGGAGACTAAACAAATCTGCTATGCCAGAGGAGGCCAAGCATCCTGCTATCCTTTCTAAGGACCTCCGGGTTGCTACTCTCATTCTTCAGCATATACACCAGAGTATTGGACACAGTGGGAGGAATCACGTGCTTGCGAAGCTAAGACAAAGATACTGGATTCCAGGAGCTAATTCTGCAATAAGAAAAATACTCTCTGAATGCATTGTTTGCAGACGGTTACATGCTAGAGCTGGGGAGCAGAAAATGGCAGACCTGCCTGAAGACCGTTTGTTACCAGACAAGCCCCCATTTACAAACGTAGGGGTGGACTATTTCGGGCCTTTCGAGGTAAAGCGAGGATGGAGCCTTGTCAAGAGATATGGTGTGCTTTTCACTTGTTTGACCATCAGAGCAGTTCATATTGAGGTGGCACACACGCTTGACACTGATTCCTGTATTAACGCCTTGCGGCGCTTTGTCTGTAGAAGAGGTCAGGTGTCCATTATGCGTTCTGATAATGGCACTAATTTCGTCGGAGCGGAGAGAGAACTACGGGAAGCTATTGAAGGTTGGAATCAGCTTAAAATACAGGAAGCCATGATGCAAACAGGAATTAAGTGGATCTTCAATCCTCCGGCTGCATCCCACCATGGAGGTGTCTGGGAAAGACAGATACGCACCGTAAGAAAACTACTCAGTTCTGTACTGAAGCAGCAAGCGCTCGATGACGAGGGACTCCAAACCGTTCTGTGCGAGGTCGAAGCCATCATTAATGACCGACCGATAACTAAGACATCAGATGATCCCAATGACCTTGAAGCCCTGACTCCGAACCACCTGTTGTTGTTGAAAACACAGCCAGCCATGCCCCCGGGAGTCTTCAAAAAAGAAGATCTGTATGCCCGTCGGAAGTGGAGGCAAGTTCAGTATATGTCAGACCTTTTCTGGACCAGATGGACAAGAGAATACTTACCTCTGCTACAGGAGCGTCAAAAATGGTCCAAAATAAAGAGGAACTTCATTGTCGGAGACATTGTCTTAATCGTGGATGATTCAGCCCCTAGAAATCATTGGTTGATGGGAAAAATAATTAAGACCATGCCAGACTCCAGAGGCGTCGTTCGTCGCGTTTGTTTGCAAACCAAGACCAGTACCCTGGAAAGACCGATCACAAAGCTCTGCCTGCTACAAGAAGCAGCATGAAAAGTTCCTGAACGAAAAAAGTGGACACTTATATTGTAAATATGTTGAACTCATTAGTTTATGACTCTTAATGTTTGAGTAATTGATACGCTTCATGTGCCTAGTCAATTAGGGGCCGGAATGTAAGAGCCATAAAAACTTAAGAAAATACTTTAAAATATTGGTTAAATAGCATAATACAGTTAATTTACCTGATTGACTTATTGTATTAAGAAACCCCCTATTTTCTTGCTCCAGTAGTATAGTCCGAGACACCCCCTTCATTCTTGCCACAATGGTACAGTCCCTAAGCCACACATGGTATGCAGCCATTTTACAGTTTAAACTCCACGTGGCTGAAGGAGGCAGAAGTTGTGAGGTTTGGAGCAATACAGTGATTGACCGTGTTCGTTTATACGTGTTTGCTTTGTAATTCTGTTCGTAAAGTGTTATAGTAAACAGTTTAAAAGACAAAGCTACGTTTGGGAACGTTATATTTCGACACGCGTCTACTCGTTGTTAAAAGCCCCACAGCTCAGTGGCTGCCTGTTTGGAAACTAAGAAGCGCCACTACACTCCCAGTGCTGTCTCACACTCAGATACTCCCAGTGCTGTCTCACACTCAGATACTCCCAGTGCTGTCTCACACTCAGATACTCCCAGTGCTGTCTCACACTCAGATGCTCCCAGTGCTGTCTCACGCTCAGATACTTCCAGTGCTGTCTCACACTCAGATACTCCCAGTGCTGTCTCACACTCAGATACTCCCAGTGCTGTCTCACACTCAGATACTCCCAGTGTTGTCTCACACTCAGACACTCCCAGTGCTGTCTCACACTCGGATACTCCCAGTGCTGTCTCACACTCAGATACTCCCAGTGTTGTCTCACACTCAGATACTCCCAGTGCTGTCTCACACTCAGAGAAACCCAGTGCTGTCTCACACTCAGATACTCCCAGTGCTGCCTCACACTCAGATACTCCCAGTGCTGTCTCACACTCAGATACTCCCAGTGCTGTCTCACACTCGGATTCTCCCAGTGCTGTCTCACACTCGGATTCTCCCAGTGCTGTCCCACGCTCGGATACTCCCAGTGCTGTCTCACGCTCAGGTACTCCCAGTGCTGTGTCACACTCAGATACTCCCAGTGCTATCTCACACTCAGATAATGCCAGTGCTGTCTCACACTCAGATACTCCCAGTGCTGTCTCACACTCAGATACTCCCAGTGCTGTCTCACACTGAGATACTCCCAGTGCTGTCTGATACTCAGATAATCCCAGTGCTGTCTCACACTCAGATACTCCCAGTGCTGTCTGATACTCAGATACTCCCAGTACTGTCTCACACTCAGATACTCCCAGTGCTGTCTCACACTCAGATACTCCCAGTGCTGTCTCACACTCAGATACTCCCAGTGCTGTCTCACACTCAGATACTCCCAGTGCTGTCTCACACTCAGATACTCCAAGTACTGTCTAACACTCAGATACTCCCAGTGCTGTCTCACACTCAGATACTCCCAGTGCTGTCTCACACTCAGATACTCCCAGTGCTGTCGCACACTCAGATACCCCCAGTGCTGTCTCACACTCAGATACTCCCAGTGCTGTCTCACACTCAGATTCTCCCAGTGTTGTCTCACACTCAGATACAACCAGTGCTGTCTCACACTCAGATTCCCCCAGTGCTGTCTCACGCTCAGATACTCCCAGTGCTGTCTCACACTCAGATACTCCCAGTGCTGTCTCACACTCAGATACTCCCAGTGCTGTCTCACGCTCAGATACTCCCAGTGCTGTCTCACACTTAGATACTCCCAGTGCTGTCTCACAGTCAGATACTCCCAGTGCTGTCTCACACACAGATACTCCCAGTGCTGTCTCACACTCAGATACTCCCAGTGCTGTCTCACACTCAGATACTCCCAGTGCTGTCCCACACGCGGATACTCCCAGTGCTGTCTCACACTCAGATGCTCCCAGTGCTGTCTCACACTCAGATACTCCCAGTGCTGTCTCACACGCGGATACTCCCAATGCTGTCCCACACACAAATACTCCCAGTGCTGTCTCACACGCGGATACTCCCAGTGCTGCCTCACACTCAGATACTCCCAGTGCTGTCTCACACTCAGATACTCCCAGTGCTGTCTCACACTCAGATACACCCGGTGCTGCCTCGCGCTCAGATACTCCCAGTGCTCTCTCATGCTCAGATACTCCAAGTGCTGTCTCACACTCAGATACTCCCAGTGCTGTCACACACTCAGACACTCCCAGTGCTGTCTCACGCTCAGATACTCCCGGTGCTGTCTCACACTCAGATACTCCCAGTGCTGTCTCACACTCAGATACTCCCAGTGCTGTCTCACACTCAGATACTCCCAGTGCTGTCTCACACTCAGATACTCCCAGTGCTGTCTCACACTCAGACATTCCCAGTGCGGTCTCACACTCAGATACTCCCAGTGCTGCCTCACACTCAGATACTCCCAGTGCTGTCTCACACTCGGATACTCCCAGCGCTGTCTCACACACAGATACTCCCAGTGCTGTCTCACACTCAGATACTCCCAGTGCTGTCTCACCCTCAGATACTCCCAGTGCTGTCTCACACTCAGATACTCCCAGTGCTGTCTCACACTCAGATACTCCCAGTGCTGTCTCACACTCAGATACTCCCAGTGCTGTCTCACGCTCAGATACTCCCAGTGCTGTCTCACACTCAGATACTCCCAGTGCTGTCTCACACTCAGATACTCCCAGTGCTGTCTCACGCTCAGATACTCCCAGCGCTGTCTCACGCTCAGGTACTCCCAGTGCTGTCTCACACTCAGATACTCCCAGTGCTGTCTGATACTCAGATACTCGCAGTGCTGTCTCACACTCAGATACTCCCAGTGCTGTCTGATACTCAGATACTCCCAGTGCTATCTCACACTCAGATACTCCCAGTGCTGTCTCACACTCAGATACTCCCAGTGCTGTCTCACACTCAGATACTCCCAGTGCTGTCTCACACTCAGATACTCCCAGTGCTGTCTCACACTCAGATTCTCCCAGTGCTGTCTAACACTCAGATACTCCCAGTGCTGTCTCACACTCAGATACTCCCAGTGCTGTCTCACACTCAGATACTCCCAGTGCTGTCGCACTCTCAGATACCCCCAGTGCTGTCTCACACTCAGATGCTCCCAGTGCTGTCTCACACTCAGATTCCCCCAGTGCTGTCTCACACTCAGATACAACCAGTGCTGTCTCACACTCAGATACTCCCAGTGCTGTCTCACACTCAGATACTCCAAGTACTGTCTAACACTCAGATACTCCCAGTGCTGTCTCACACTCAGATACTCCCAGTGCTGTCTCACACTCAGATACTCCCAGTGCTGTCGCACACTCAGATACCCCCAGTGCTGTCTCACACTCAGATACTCCCAGTGCTGTCTCACACTCAGATTCTCCCAGTGTTGTCTCACACTCAGATACAACCAGTGCTGTCTCACACTCAGATTCCCCCAGTGCTGTCTCACGCTCAGATACTCCCAGTGCTGTCTCACACTCAGATACTCCCAGTGCTGTCTCACACTCAGATACTCCCAGTGCTGTCTCACGCTCAGATACTCCCAGTGCTGTCTCACACTTAGATACTCCCAGTGCTGTCTCACAGTCAGATACTCCCAGTGCTGTCTCACACACAGATACTCCCAGTGCTGTCTCACACTCAGATACTCCCAGTGCTGTCTCACACTCAGATACTCCCAGTGCTGTCCCACACGCGGATACTCCCAGTGCTGTCTCACACTCAGATGCTCCCAGTGCTGTCTCACACTCAGATACTCCCAGTGCTGTCTCACACGCGGATACTCCCAATGCTGTCCCACACACAAATACTCCCAGTGCTGTCTCACACGCGGATACTCCCAGTGCTGCCTCACACTCAGATACTCCCAGTGCTGTCTCACACTCAGATACTCCCAGTGCTGTCTCACACTCAGATACACCCGGTGCTGCCTCGCGCTCAGATACTCCCAGTGCTCTCTCATGCTCAGATACTCCAAGTGCTGTCTCACACTCAGATACTCCCAGTGCTGTCACACACTCAGACACTCCCAGTGCTGTCTCACGCTCAGATACTCCCGGTGCTGTCTCACACTCAGATACTCCCAGTGCTGTCTCACACTCAGATACTCCCAGTGCTGTCTCACACTCAGATACTCCCAGTGCTGTCTCACACTCAGATACTCCCAGTGCTGTCTCACACTCAGACATTCCCAGTGCGGTCTCACACTCAGATACTCCCAGTGCTGCCTCACACTCAGATACTCCCAGTGCTGTCTCACACTCGGATACTCCCAGCGCTGTCTCACACACAGATACTCCCAGTGCTGTCTCACACTCAGATACTCCCAGTGCTGTCTCACCCTCAGATACTCCCAGTGCTGTCTCACACTCAGATACTCCCAGTGCTGTCTCACACTCAGATACTCCCAGTGCTGTCTCACACTCAGATACTCCCAGTGCTGTCTCACGCTCAGATACTCCCAGTGCTGTCTCACACTCAGATACTCCCAGTGCTGTCTCACACTCAGATACTCCCAGTGCTGTCTCACGCTCAGATACTCCCAGCGCTGTCTCACGCTCAGGTACTCCCAGTGCTGTCTCACACTCAGATACTCCCAGTGCTGTCTGATACTCAGATACTCGCAGTGCTGTCTCACACTCAGATACTCCCAGTGCTGTCTGATACTCAGATACTCCCAGTGCTATCTCACACTCAGATACTCCCAGTGCTGTCTCACACTCAGATACTCCCAGTGCTGTCTCACACTCAGATACTCCCAGTGCTGTCTCACACTCAGATACTCCCAGTGCTGTCTCACACTCAGATTCTCCCAGTGCTGTCTAACACTCAGATACTCCCAGTGCAGTCTCACACTCAGATACTCCCAGTGCTGTCTCACACTCAGATACTCCCAGTGCTGTCGCACTCTCAGATACCCCCAGTGCTGTCTCACACTCAGATGCTCCCAGTGCTGTCTCACACTCAGATTCCCCCAGTGCTGTCTCACACTCAGATACAACCAGTGCTGTCTCACACTCAGATTCCCCCAGTGCTGTCTCATGCTCAGATACTCCCAGTGCTGTCTCACACTCAGATACTCCCACTGCTGTCTCACACTCAGATACTCCCAGTGCTGTCTCACGCTCAGATACTCCCAGTGCTGTCTCACACTCAGATACTCCCAGTGCTGTCTCACACTCAGATACTCCCAGTGCTGTCTCACACGCAGATACTCCCAGTGGTGTCTCACACTCAGATACTCCTAGTGCTGTCTCACACTCAGATACTCCCAGTGCTGTCCCACACGCAGATACTCCCAGTGCTGTCTCACACTCGGATACTCCCAGTGCTGTCTCACACTCAGATGCTCCCAGTGCTGTCTCACACTCGGATACTCCCAATGCTGTCCCACACTCAGATACTCCCAGTGCTGTCTCACACGCGGATACTCCCAGTGCTGTCTCACACTCAGATACTCCCAGTGCTGTCTCACACTCAGATACTCCCAGTGCTGTCTCACACTCAGATACTCCCGGTGCTGTCTCACGCTCAGATACTCCCAGTGCTCTCTCATGCTCAGATAATCCCAGTGCTGTCTCACACTCAGGTACTCCCAGTGCTGTCACACACTCAGACACTCCCAGTGCTGTCTCACACTCAGATACTCCCAGTGCTGTCTCACGCTCAGATACTCCCAGTGCTGTCTCACACTCAGATACTCCCAGTGCTGTCTCACACTCAGATACACCCAGTGCTGTCTCACACTCAGATACTCCCAGTGCTGTCTCACACTCAGATACTCCCAGTGCGGTCTCACACTCAGATACTCCCAGTGCTGCATCACACTCAGGTACTCCCAGTGCTGTCTCACACTCAGATACTCCCACTGCTGTCTCACACTCAGATACTCCCAGTGCTGTCTCACGCTCAGATACTCCCAGTGCTGTCTCACACTCAGATACTCCCAGTGCTGTCTCACACTCAGATACTCCCAGTGCTGTCTCACACGCAGATACTCCCAGTGGTGTCTCACACTCAGATACTCCTAGTGCTGTCTCACACTCAGATACTCCCAGTGCTGTCCCACACGCAGATACTCCCAGTGCTGTCTCACACTCGGATACTCCCAGTGCTGTCTCACACTCAGATGCTCCCAGTGCTGTCTCACACTCGGATACTCCCAATGCTGTCCCACACTCAGATACTCCCAGTGCTGTCTCACACGCGGATACTCCCAGTGCTGTCTCACACTCAGATACTCCCAGTGCTGTCTCACACTCAGATACTCCCAGTGCTGTCTCACACTCAGATACTCCCGGTGCTGTCTCACGCTCAGATACTCCCAGTGCTCTCTCATGCTCAGATAATCCCAGTGCTGTCTCACACTCAGGTACTCCCAGTGCTGTCACACACTCAGACACTCCCAGTGCTGTCTCACACTCAGATACTCCCAGTGCTGTCTCACGCTCAGATACTCCCAGTGCTGTCTCACACTCAGATACTCCCAGTGCTGTCTCACACTCAGATACTCCCAGTGCTGTCTCACACTCAGATACTCCCAGTGCTGTCTCACACTCAGATACTCCCAGTGTGGTCTCACACTCAGATACTCCCAGTGCTGCATCACACTCAGGTACTCCCAGTGCTGTCTCACACTCAGATACTCCCAGTGCTGTCTCATGCTCAGATACTCCCAGTGCTGTCTCACACTCAGATACTCCCAGTGCTGTCTCACACTCAGATACTCCCAGTGCTGTCCCACACTCGGATACTCCCAGTGCTGTCTCACACTCGGATAATCCCAGTGCTGTCTCACACTCAGATACTCCCAGTGCTGTCTCATGCTCAGATACTCCCAGTGCAGTCTCACGCTCAGATCCTCCCAGTGCTGTCTCACTCTCAGATACTCCCATTGCTGTCTCACACTTGGATACTCCCAGTGCTGTCTCACACTCAGATACGCCAAGTGCTGTCTCACACTCAGATACTCCCAGTGCTGTCTCACACTCAGATACTCCCAGTGCTGTCTCACACTCAGGTGCACCCAGTGCTGTCTCACACTCAGATACTGCCAGTTCTGTCTCACACTCAGACACTCCCAGTGCGGTCTCACACTCAGACACTCCCAGTGCTGTCTCACACTCAGATACTCCCAGTGCTGTCTCACACTCAGATACTCCCAGTGCTGTCTCACACTCGGATACTCCCGTGCTGTCTCACACTCAGGTACACCCAGTGCTGTCTCAAACTCAGATACTCGCAGTGCTGTCTCACACTCAGATACACCCAGTGCTGTCTCACACTCAGATATTCCCAGTGCTGTCTCACACTCAGGTACCCCCAGTGCTGTCTCACACTCAGATACTCCCAGTGCTGTCTCACACTCAGACACTCCCAGTGCGGTCTCACACTCAGATACTCCCAGTGCTGTCTCACACTCAGATACACGCAGTGCTGTCTCGCACTCAGATACTCCCAGTGCTGTCTCACACTCAGATACTCCCAGTGCTGCCTCACACTCAGATACTCCCAGTGCTGTCTCACACTCAGATACTCCCAGTCCTGTCTCACACTCAGAAACTCCCAGTGCTGTCTCACACTCAGATACTCCCAGTGCTGTCTCACACTCAAATACTCCCAGTGCTGTCTCACACTCGGATACTCCCAGTGCTGTTTCACACTCGGATAATCCCAGTGCTGTCTCACACTCAGATACTCCCAGTGCTGTCTCATGCTCAGATACTCCCAGTGCAGTCTCACGCTCAGATCCTCCCAGTGCTGTCTCACTCTCAGATACTCCCAGTGCTGTCTCATGCTCAGATACTCCCAGTGCAGTCTCACGCTCAGATACTCCCAGTGCTGTCTCGCACTCAGACACTCCCAGAGCTGTCTCACACTCACATACTCCCAGTGCTGCCTCACGCTCAGATACTCCAAGTGCTGTCTCACACTCAGATACTCCCATTGCTGTCTCACACTTGGATGCTCCCAGTGCTGTCTCACACTCAGATACACCAAGTGCTGTCTCACACTCAGATACTCCCAGTGCTGTCTCACACTCAGATACTCCCAGTGCTGTCTCACACTCAGGTACACCCAGTGCTGTCTCACACTCAGATACTGCCAGTGCTGTCTCACACTCAGACACTCCCAGTGCGGTCTCACACTCAGACACTCCCAGTGCTGTCTCACACTCAGATACTCCCACTGCTGTCTCACACTCAGATACTCCCAGTGCTGCCTCACACTGAGATACTCCCAGTGCTATCTCACACTCAGATACTCCCAGTGCTGTCTCACGCTCAGATACTCCCAGTGCTGTCTCACACTCAGATACTCCCAGTGCTGTCACACACTCAGATACTCCCAGTGCTGTCTCACACTCAGATAATCCCAGTGCTGTCTCACACTGAGATACTCCCAGTGCTGTCTCACACTCAGACACTCCCAGTGCTGTCTCACACTCAGATACTCCCAGTGCTGTCTCGCTCTCAGATACTCCCAGCGCTGTCTCACACTCAGATACTCCCAGTGCTGTCTCACACTCAGATACTCCAAGTGCTGTCTCACACTCAGACACTCCCAGTGCTGTCTCACGCTCAGATACTCCCAGTGCTGTCTCACACTCAGATTCTCCCAGTGCTGTCTCACGCTCAGATACTCCCAGTGCTGTCTCACACTCAGATACTCCCAGTGCTTTCCCACACTCAGATACTCCCAGTGCTGTCCCACACTCGGATACTCCCGTGCTGTCTCACACTTGGATTCTCCCAGTGCTGTCTCGCACTCAGATTCTCCCAGTGCTGTCCCACACTCGGATACTCCCAGTGCTGTCTCACACTCGGATACTCCCAGTGCTGTCTCACACTCAGACAACCCCAGTGCTGTCTCACACTCAGATACTCCCAGTGCTGTCTCACGCTCAGATACTCCCAGTGCAGTCTCACGCTCAGATACTCCCAGTGCTGCCTCGCACTCAGATACTCCCAGTGCTGTCTCACACTCAGATACTCCCAGTGCTGTCTCACGCTCAGATATTCCCAGTGCTGTCTCACAATCAGATACTCCCAGTGCAGTCTAACACTCAGATACTCCCAGTGCTGTCCCACACTCGGATACTCCCAGTGCTGTCTCACACTCAGATACTCCCAGTGCTGTCTCTCACTCAGATACTCCCAGTGCTGTCTCACACTCAGATACTCCCAGTGCTGTCTCACACTCAGATACTCCCAGTGCTGCCTCACACTCAGGTACACCCAGTGCTGTCTCACACTCAGATACTCCCAGTGCTGTCTCACAATCAGATACTCCCAGTGCTGTCACACACTCAGATACTCCCAGTGCTGTCTCACACTCAGATACTCCCAGTGCTGTCTCACACTCAGATACTCCCAGTGCTGTCTCACACTCAGACACTCCCAGTGCTGTCTCACACTCAGACACTCCCAGTGCTGTCTCACACTTAGATACTCCCAGTGCTGTCTCACATTCAGACACTCCCAGTGCTGTCTCACACTCAGATACTCCCAGTGCTGTCTCGCTCTCAGATACTCCCAGTGCTGTCTCACACTCAGATACTCCCAGTGCTGTCTCACACTCAGATACTCCCAGTGCTGTCCCACATTTGGATACTCCCAGTGCTGTCTCGCACTCAGATACTCCCAGTGCTGTCTCACACTCAGATACTCCCAGTGCTGTCTCACGCTCAGATACTCCCATTGCTCTCTCACACTCAGATACTCCCAGTGCTGTCTCACACTCAGATACTCCCAGTGCTGTCTCACACTCGGATACTCCCGTGCTGTCTCACACTCAGGTACACCCAGTGCTGTCTCAAACTCAGATACTCCCAGTGCTGTCTCACACTCAGATACACCCAGTGCTGTCTCACACTCAGATATTTCCAGTGCTGTCTCACGCTCAGATACTCCCAGTGCTGTCTCACACTCAGATACTCCCAGTGCTGTCACACACTCAGATACTCCCAGTGCTGTCTCACACTCAGATAATCCCAGTGCTGTCTCACACTCAGATACTCCCAGTGCTGTCACACACTCAGATACTCCCAGTGCTGTCTCACACTCAGATAATCCCAGTGCTGTCTCACACTCAGATACTCCCAGTGCTGTCTCACACTCAGACACTCCCAGTGCTGTCTCACACTCAGATACTCCCAGTGCTGTCTCGCTCTCAGATACTCCCAGCGCTGTCTCACACTCAGATACTCCCAGTGCTGTCTCACACTCAGATACTCCAAGTGCTGTCTCACACTCAGACACTCCCAGTGCTGTCTCACGCTCAGATACTCCCAGTGCTGTCTCACACTCAGATTCTCCCAGTGCTGTCTCACGCTCAGATACTCCCAGTGCTGTCTCACACTCAGATACTCCCAGTGCTTTCCCACACTCAGATACTCCCAGTGCTGTCCCACACTCGGATACTCCCAGTGCTGTCTCACACTTGAATTCTGCCAGTGCTGTCTCACACTCAGATTCTCCCAGTGCTGTCCCACACTCGGATACTCCCAGTGCTGTCTCACACTCGGATACTCCCAGTGCTGTCTCACACTCAGACAACCCCAGTGCTGTCTCACACTCAGATACTCCCAGTGCTGTCTCACGCTCAGATACTCCCAGTGCAGTCTCACGCTCAGATACTCCCAGTGCTGTCTCGCACTCAGATACTCCCAGTGCTGTCTCACACTCAGATACCCCCAGTGCTGTCTCACGCTCAGATACTCCCAGTGCTGTCTCACAATCAGATACTCCCAGTGCAGTCACACACTCAGATACTCCCAGTGCTGTCCCACACTCGGATACTCCCAGTGCTGTCTCACACTCAGATACTCCCAGTGCTGTCTCTCACTCCGATACTCCCAGTGCTGTCTCACACTCAGATACTCCCAGTGCTGTCTCACACTCAGATACTCCCAGTGCTGTCTCACACTCAGGTACACCCAGTGCTGTCTCACACTCAGATACTCCCAGTGCTGTCTCACAATCAGATACTCCCAGTGCTGTCACACACTCAGATACTCCCAGTGCTGTCTCACACTCAGATACTCCCAGTGCTGTCTCACACTCAGATACTCCCAGTGCTGTCTCACACTCAGACACTCCCAGTGCTGTCTCACACTCAGACACTCCCAGTGCTGTCTCACACTTAGATACTCCCAGTGCTGTCTCACACTCAGACACTCCCAGTGCTGTCTCACACTCAGATACTCCCAGTGCTGTCTCGCTCTCAGATACTCCCAGTGCTGTCTCACACTCAGATACTCCCAGTGCTGTCTCACACTCAGATACTCCCAGTGCTGTCCCACACTCGGATACTCCCAGTGCTGTCTCGCACTCAGATACTCCCAGTGCTGTCTCACACTCAGATACTCCCAGTGCTGTCTCACGCTCAGATACTCCCAGTGCTGTCTCACACTCAGATACTCCCAGTGCTGTCTCACACTCAGATACTCCCAGTGCTGTCTCACACTCGGATACTCCCGTGCTGTCTCACACTCAGGTACACCCAGTGCTGTCTCAAACTCAGATACTCCCAGTGCTGTCTCACACTCAGATACACCCAGTGCTGTCTCACACTCAGACACTCCCAGTGCGGTCTCACACTCAGTTACTCCCAGTGCTGTCTCACACTCAGATACACGCAGTGCTGTCTCGCACTCAGATACTCCCCGTGCTGTCTCACACTCAGATACTCCCAGTGCTGCCTCACACTCAGATACTCCCAGTGCTGTCTCACACTCAGATACTCCCAGTCCTGTCTCACACTCAGAAACTCCCAGTGCTGTCTCACACTCAGATACTCCCAGTGCTGTCTCACACTCAGATACTCCCAGTGCTGTCTCACACTCAGGCACTCCCGGTGCTGTCTCACACTCAGATACTCCCAGTGCTGTCTCACACTCAGATACTCCCAGTGCTGTCTCACACTCAGATACACCCAGTGCTGTCTCACGCTCAGATACTCCCAGTGCTGTCTCACACTCGGATACTCCCAGTGCAGTCTCACACTCGGATACTCCCAGTGCTGTCTCACACTCAGATACTCCCAGTGCTGTCTCACACTCGGATACTCCCAGTGCTGTCTCACACTCGGATACTCCCAGTGCAGTCTCACACTTGGATACTCCCAGTGCTGTCTCACACTCAGATACTCCCAGTGCTGTCTCACATTCGGATACTCCCAGTGCTGTCTCACACTCAGATACTCCCAGTGCTGTCTCACGCTCAGATACTCCCAGTGCTGTCTCACACTCAGATACTCCCAGTGCTGTCTCACACTCGGATACTCCCAGTGCTGTCTCACGCTCAGATACTCCCAGTGCTGTCTCACACTCAGATACTCCCAGTGCTGTCTCACACTCGGATACTCCCAGTGCTGTCTCACGCTCAGATACTCCCAGTGCTGTCTCACACTCAGATACTCCCAGTGCTGTCTCACACTCAGATATTCCCAGTGCTGTCTCACACTCAGATACTCCCAGTGCTGTCTCACACTCAGATACTCCCAGTGCTGTCTCACACTCAGATACTCCCAGCGCTGTCTCACACTCAGATACACCCAGTGCTGTCTCACGCTCAGATACTCCCAGTGCTGTCTCACACTCGGATACTCCCAGTGCAGCCTCACACTCGGATACTCCCAGTGCTGTCTCACACTCAGATACTCCCAGTGCTGTCTCACACTCGGATACTCCCAGTGCTGTCTCACACTCGGATACTCCCAGTGCAGTCTCACACTCGGATACTCCCAGTGCTGTCTCACACTCAGATACTCCCAGTGCTGTCTCACACTCGGATACTCCCAGTGCTGTCTCACACTCAGATCCTCCCAGTGCTGTCTCACGCTCAGATACTCCCAGTGCTGTCTCACACTCAGATACTCCCAGTGCTGTCTCACACTTGGATACTCCCAGTGCTGTCTCACGCTCAGATACTCCCAGTGCTGTCTCACACTCAGATACTCCCAGTGCTGTCTCACACTCAGATACTCCCAGTGCTTTCTCACACTCGGATCCTCCCAGACACTCGGATACACCATCGAACTAGAAGGACGCACGGTCTTCCGCGCCGACAGAACTGCAGGCTTCGGTAAGAGCAAGGGAGGCCGTTTGTGCATTTACACTAACAATGCCTGGTGCACTAACCCGGACATAATCGATAGATCCTGTTCGGCTGATTTGGAATTCCTCATGGTAAGGTGCAGACCCTTCTACCTGCCTCGCGAATTCACGGCTGTTATCATCACTGCAGTCTACATCCCAGCACACGCTAATGCCAAACTAGCACTCAAGGACCTCTACAGGGCCATCAGCGAACAACAAACTGCGCACCCAGACGGAGCTTTTATCGTCGCGGGGGACTTCAACCACATAAGCCTAAAAACTGCACTACCAAAATTCCACCAGAATGTCTCCTGCCCCACAAGAGGGGAGAACACACTGGATCAAGCCTACATGAGCATTGTAGACACTTATAAGGCCATTCCCTGCCCCCACCTTGGGAAGTCTGACCACCTCTCCCTGTTTCTAGCCCCGGCATACAAACCGCTCATCAAAAGAGGGAGAACATCAGTGAGAGCAGTGAAAGTATGGCCAGAGGGGGCAGTATCGGAGCTTCAGGACTGCTTCGAACGCACTGATTGGGGCATGTTTGCCCATAATGACATCGAGGAATACGCATCCACAGTGCTATTCTACATCAACAGCTGCGTCGAGGTCGTCATGACCCATAAAAATATCAGGACATACCCCAACCAGAAACCCTGGATGAACGGGGAGGTCCGCTCACTGTTGAAAGCACGCGACGCAGTATTTAAATCTGGCGACGCGGCGGCTTACAGTGCAGCTAGGACCAACCTAAAAAAGGGTATCAGGATTGCCAAAAGGAAACAGACACTGCGGATAGAGGATCACTTCCGCAACAACTCGGACCCCCGGCGCATGTGGCAAGGCATCCAGTCCATCACTGACTACAAGGGCAAAAACACCAGTCCCCCGGTTAGCGATGCCTCCCTCCCGGAGGAGCTTAATAACTTCTACGCTCGCTTCGACAGGGACAACAGGGAGCCGGCTATCAAAGCCTTGCCACTCCCGGAAGACCAGGTGCTCACTCTGTCGACCTCCGACGTAAGGGGTGTTCTACGAGGAGTGAACACACGAAAGGCTGCTGGACCGGATAGCATCCCTGGACGGGTACTCAAGGAATGTGCTGATCAGCTGGCTGATGTCTTCACCGCCATCTTCAATCTGTCATTGGCCCAGGCAGTAGTCCCTACATGCTTCAAGACCGCTACCATTATTCCTGTGCCAAAACAAACGGCTGTGACGTGCCTGAACATCTATTGACCTGTCGCACTCACACCCATCATAATGAAGTGTTTCGAGAGACTGGTCTTAGCCCACATCAAAGCCAGTGTTCCTGCCTCTCTTGACCAACACCAGTTTGCCTATTGTGCAAACAGATCAACGGAGGATGCAATCACAACTGCTCTACATTCGGCACTGAATCACCTGGATGGTAAGGAGACCTACATCAGAATGCTGTTCATAGACTACAGCTCAGCATTCAACACTATCGTCCCCAACAAGCTGGCCACCAAACTCCAAACTCTTGTCCTGAACACTTCCCTCTGCAACTAGACCCTGGACTTCCTAACAAACAGACCCCAGTCTGTCAAATTAGGTAACCACACCTCCCCCCCCACTGACCCTGAACACGGGGGCCCCACAAGGATGTGTGCTGAGCCCCCTCCTCTACGCCCTCTTCACCCACGACTGTGTGGCTGTTAATGGTTCCAACACCATCATCAAGTTTGCGGATGACACCACGGTAGTAGGCCAGATCACCAACAACGATGAGTCAGCCTACAGGGAGGAGGTCCAGCATCTCGTGAAGTGGTGCGCCGATAACAACCTAGCCCTTAACACCAAGAAAACAAAAGAAATCATTGTGGACTTCAGGAAGTCCAAAAGCGGAAGTCACACCACCATCCACATCAATGGGGCTGTGGTGGAAAGGGTGGACAGCTTTAAGTTCCTCGGAGTCCACATCACGGAAGACCTCTCCTGGTCCCTCAACACCTCCTCTCTGGTGAAGAAGGCCCAGCAGCGCCTATATTTCCTAAGGAGGCTGAAGGGATGTAATCTGTCACCCCTGATCCTCTCTAACTTTTACCGCTGCACTATAGAGAGCATCCTGACAAACTGTATCACAGTATGGTATGGCAGCTGTAGCTATTATGACCGGAAAGCCCTGCAGCGGGTAGTCAAAACTGCCCAACGCATTACCGGCACCCGGCTACCGACCATAGAGCACATATACCAGAAATGCTGTCTACGGAGGTCACGGTCCATCATCAAAGGCCCTACCCACCCCAGCCACAGTCTGTTTGCCCTCCTGCCATCTGGGAGACGCTACAGATGCATTCGCACCTGTACGACCAGATTTAGGAACAGCTTCTTTCCCAGGGCTGTCATTCTACTGAACTCCACAAATAAACTCTAAAGCCTGCACAGCTGCCAACGCACTTTATTATGGTTATATTTATGTTAATGTATTACAAGCCAAATGTATGTTGAATGTTTAAATGTCTTAATCCAAATGTACACTCTCGGGAGCCACAAGCCTACATTTCGTTGTACTGCACTTGTGCACTAACAATGACAATAAAAGTTGATTTGATTTGATTTGATTTGATTTGCTGTCTCACATTCAGACTATCCCAGTGCTGACTCACACTCAGTTACTGCCAGTGCTGTCTCACACTCAGATACTCCCAGTGCTGTCTCACACTCAGATACTCCCAGTGCTGTCTCACGCTCAGATACTCCCAGTGCTGTCTCACACTCAGATACACCCAGTGCTGTCTCACACTCAGATACTCCCAGTGCTGTCTCACACTCAAATACTCCCAGTGCTGACTCACACTCAGATACTGCCAGTGCTATCTCACTCTCAGATACTCCCAGTGCTGTCTCACACTCAGATACTCCCAGTGCTGTCTCACACTCAGATACTCCCAGTGCTGTCTCACACTCAGATACTCCCAGTGCTGTCTCACACTCAGATACTCCCAGTGCTGTCTCACACTCAGATACACCCAGTGCTGTCTCACACTCAGATACTCCCAGTGCTCTCTCACACTGGGATACTCCCAGTGCTGTCTCACGCTCAGATACTCCCAGTGCTGTCTCACACTCAGATACTCCCAGTGATGTCTCACACTCAGATACTCCCAGTGCAGTCTCACACTCAGATACTCCCAGTGCTGTCTCACACTCAGATACTCCCAGTGCTGTCTCACACTCAGATACTCCCAGTGCTGCCTCACACTCAGATACTCCCAGTGCAGTCTCACACTCAGATACTTCCAGTGCTGTCTCACACTCAGATACTCCCAGTGCAGTCTCACACTCAGATACTCCCAGTGCTGTCTCACACTCGGATACTCCCAGTGCTGTCTCACACTCAGACACTCCCAGTGATGTCTCACACTCAGATACTCCCAGTGCTGTGTCACACTCAGATACTCCCAGTGCTGTCTCACACTCAGATACTCCCAGTGCTCTCTCACACTCAGATACTCCCAGTGCTGTCTCACACTCGGATACTCCCAGTGCTGCCTCACACTCAGATACTCCCAGTGCTGTCACACACTCTGATACTCCCAGTGCTGTCTCACACTCAGACACTCCCAGTGCTGTCTCACACTGAGATACTCCCAGTGCTGTCTCACACTCAGATACTCCTAGTGCTGTCTCACACTCGGATACTCCCAGTGCTGCCTCACACTCAGATACTCCCAGTGCTGTCACACACTCAGATACTCCCGGTGCTGTCTGACACTCAGATACTCCCAGTGCTGTCTCACACTCAGATACTCCCAGTGCTGTCTCACACTCAGATACTCCCAGTGCTGTCTCACACTCGGATACTCCCAGTGCTGTCTCACGCTCAGATACTCCCAGTGCTGTCTCACACTCAGATACTCCCAGTGCTGTCTCACACTCAGATATTCCCAGTGCTGTCTCACACTCAGATACTCCCAGTGCTGTCTCACACTCAGATACTCCCAGTGCTGTCTCACACTCAGATACTCCCAGCGCTGTCTCACACTCAGATACACCCAGTGCTGTCTCACGCTCAGATACTCCCAGTGCTGTCTCACACTCGGATACTCCCAGTGCAGTCTCACACTCGGATACTCCCAGTGCTGTCTCACACTCAGATACTCCCAGTGCTGTCTCACACTCAGATACTCCCAGTGCTGTCTCACACTCGGATACTCCCAGTGCAGTCTCACACTCGGATACTCCCAGTGCTGTCTCACACTCAGATACTCCCAATGCTGTCTCACACTCAGATACTCCCAGTGCTGCCTCACACTCAGATACTCCCAGTGCTGTCTCACACTCAGATACTACCAGTGCTGTCTCACACTCAGATACTCCCAGTGCTGTCTCACATTCAGATACTCCCAGTGCTGTCTCACACTCAGATACTACCAGTGCTGTCTCACACTCAGATACTCCCAGTGCTGTCTCACACTCAGATACTACCAGTGCTGTCTCACACTCAGATACTCCCAGTGCTCTCTCACACTCAGATACTCCCAGTGCTGTCTCACACTCAGATACTCCCAGTGCTGTCTCACACTCAGATGCTCCCAGTGCTGTCTCACACTCAGACACACCCAGTGCTGTCTCACACTCAGATACTCTCAGTGCTGCCTCACATTCAGATACTCCCAGTGCTGTCTCACACTCAGATACTCCCAGTGCTGTCTCACACTCAGATACTACCAGTGCTGTCTCACACTCAGATACTCCCAGTGCTGTCTCACACTCAGATACTCCCAGTGCAGTCTCACACTCAGATACTCCCAGTGCTGCCTCACACTCAGATACTCCCAGTGCTGTCTCACACTCAGATACTACCAGTGCTGTCTCACACTCAGACACTCCCAGTGCTGTCTCACACTCAGATACTACCAGTGCTGTCTCACACTCAGATACTCCCGGTGCTGTCTCACACTCAGACACTCCCAGTGCTGTGTCACACTGAGATACTCCCAGTGCTGTCTCACACTCAGATACTCCCAGTGCTGCCTCACACTCAGATACTCCCAGTGCTGTCTCACACTCAGACACTCCCAGTGCTGTGTCACACTCAGATACTCCCAGTGCTGTCTCACACTCGGATACTCCCAGTGCTGTCTCACACTCAGATACTCCCAGTGCTGTCTCACACTCAGATAGACCCAGTGCTGTCTCACATTCAGATACTCCCAGTGCTCTCTCACACTCAGATACTCCCAGTGCTGTCTCACACTCGGATACTCCCAGTGCTGTCTCACACTCAGACACACCCAGTGCTGTCTCACACTCAGACAGACCCAGTGCTGTCTCACATTCAGATACTCCCAGTGCTGTCTCACACTCAGATACTCCCAGTGCTGTCTCACACTCAGATACTCCCAGTGCTGTCTCACACTCTGATACTCCCAGTGCTGTCTCACACTCAGATACTCCCAGTGCTGTCTCACATTCAGATACTCCCAGTGCTGTCTCACACTCAGATACTCCCCGTGCTGTGTCACACTCAGATACTCCCAGTGCTGTCTCACACTCAGATACTCCCAGTGCTGTCTCACACTCAGATACTCCCAGTGCTGTCTCACACTCAGCTACTCCCAGTGCTGTCTCGCACTCAGATACTCCCAGTGCTGTCTCACACTCAGATACTCCCAGTGCTGTCTCACACTCAGATACTCCCAGTGCTGTCTCACATTCAGATACTCCCATTGTCAATAGCTATTGGGGGCCCATCGCATTGCGAACGAACGGCTGCTGGCAGTGAGTTTTACTTGTCTCAGTGCTCGTTTGCTTGGACTGGATCTAACGCCCTGCAACAATCTCTGGATCAAGCCTCCACTTCATTGTCCTTGTGCTTTTTGGGACAACACTATTCATTGGAATTAAGGATTATGGTGAAATGGAGCAAATCAGGCAACCAGATGTTTTTCACCGTCTATTAAGTTAATGAAGTTCTCCCGGGGACACCATAGCTGGAGGGGGGAAGATCAATCCCTTAAGAAGACCCCTGACTCGGGAACACACACCGCCCGACTCTCAGCTTGTACCAGCTCATGAATGAAGTGTCTCATTTCAAGTTCAAACACTGCTTCAGCAGATGCTGCTGAGATAATATTTAGCAACAGACTCGGAAGTTCGACCAAACTCAGTGAGAGTAATCTTTGCCGGTGTGTTATTAATCATAATTAAGGCAGGCGTGACAGCTCTTTGTTGACATCGCCTGCGAAAGTTCCTTTCCCTGACACAGAATCCTGGAGGAATACTTCCCTCTTCAAATCTCACCGTCCGCAAGCTTGTTCTGGAACTGTTAAAAAGGCAATGCTCTCCATCTTGGTGTTATTCTCACAGCCGTGCTCTACCGTTCTGATGACGCAGGGTGGCGAACAAAATTTGGACTCAGTCACGGTGCATTTCAATCTATTGTTGTCCGTGGCTGTGTCATTACAGGAAAAAAGCAAGTGTAAAATCAGAGAGGACAGCAGGCTCCTCCACAAGCCACAAGATAGGTTCATATTTTTAAATATTTCTGGGGTAACTCTGCTTCCTGTATCCTAACTCGCACCAAGACCTGTTCACCCATCACCCCCTGTGCTCGCTGACCCACATTGGCTCCCCGGGCCGGCAGCTCCTCAATTTTAAAATTCTCACCCTTGTCTTCAAATCCCTCCATGGTCCCGTCCCTCTCTATCGCTGCAACCTCCTCCAACCCCCCGAGATCTCTGCGCTCCTCCAATTCCGGCCTCTTGCGCATCCCTGATTTTAATCTCTTCACCATTGGCGGCCGTGCCTTCAGCTGCCGAGGCCCTAAGCTCTGGAATTCCCTCCCTAAACCTCTCCGCCTCTCTTTCCTCCTTTAAGATGCTCCTTAAATCCTACCTCCTTATCTGCCCTAATATCTCCTTATGTGGCTTAACTGTCAAATTTTGTTTGATGTCGCTCCTGTGACGTGCCTTGGGATGTTTTACTACATTAAAGGCGCTATATAAATGCAAGTTGTTGTTGCTGTGACACTGCGACCAGACATTCCCTGTGGTGCATTTTAGGAAATGGCCAGCTGCCCGCCCGGGAAGCGCCACTCCCGGTGGGAGCATCTGATGACAGAATGGGGAGAGATGGGTTGGCCTCCTGGACTCACGGTTAAAGCCCCACGCCATCACTCAGCCACGGAGCGACCGGCTGTGTGTTTCAGGTGTTTTTGCTGTTTCTATTACTGTGTAGCTGCGGCTGGAATCGGGCCCAGTGACGGGGGTTGAGAAACGTATTGCCGTGTTGTTGGGCCGGGCTCAGAGTTTTAGGCCAGGATGCAAAGGAACGTGAGGAAGGGTTCTGACTGGAAGTGAATCTGGCCATGAGAGGCACTCCAGAACTCCGGGCACTGTTCAATGTGGATTGTTTAATATTTATATTAAAATCTACTCCAATCATTCAGGAAACCGGTTCCCTCAACTCTCCGCGGACTGTGTGACTGCCAGTTCCAGCAGACAGCAAGGTGGGAGATGTGATTGTAAATAATGCTCCTTGTCAGCTGATTTCAGCACTCTGGGACCTGGGGGAGGGGGTTTCGATCGCACAGGAACATTATTTGCATAGATTACTTCAAACTTCTGTCCTGGTTTGTGAAGTTTGGGGCTTATTTTGGCGAACTGAAGGAACCTAATTTGCACATTCTCCCCGTGTTTGCGTGGGTTTCCTCCGGGTGCTCCGGTTTCCTCCCACAGTCCAAAGATGTGCGGGTTAGGTTGATTGGCCATGATAAAAATTGGCCCTTACTGTTAGGGGGGGATTAAATACGTGGGGTTATGGGGTTACGGGGATAGGGCTTGTGTGGGATGGCTGTCGGTGTAGGGACCGGGTGCTAGGGTTTGGATGATCAGCCATGATCTCGTTGAATGGCGGAGCAGGCTCGAAGGGCCGAATGGCCGACTCCTGCTCCTATGTTTCTATGTTTCTAATTGGGAACTGCTTCATGCCTTTATGTAACATGAAATGCCTGCATTTAGAAAAGGTGAACAGAAAAGTTAGTTATATAAAGCTCTGGTCAGACCCCAGTTCAGTTCTGGGCCCTGCACCTCAACAAGGATATACTGACCTTGGAGGGGGGGCAGCACAGATTCACCAGAATGATACCGGGGCTAAAAGGGTTAAATTATGAGGACGAATTACCTAAACTTGGCTTGTGTTCCCTCGAGATTAGAAGATTGAAGGGTGATCCAATCGAGGTGTTTAAGATGCTTTCAGAAGGTTGTGGGTTCAGAGTCCCACTCCAGAGACTTCAGCACAAGAATCAAGGCCAACACTCCCAGTGCGGTGCTGAGGGAGTGCTGCACTCTCTGAGGTGCCGTCTTTTGGATGAGACGTTAAGCCCGAGGCCCCATCTGCTCTCTCAGGTGGACGTAAAAGATCCCATGGCACTATTTCGAAAAAGAGCAAAGGAGTTATCCCAAGTGTCCTGGCCAATATGTATCCCTCAATGGGCAGCGCCTTCTCAAGGGCAATTAGGGGTGGGCAATAAATGCTGGTCTTGCCAGCGACGCCCACATCCCATAAATGAAAAAAAAACTAAAACCGATTATCTGGTCGTTATTACATTGCTGTTTGTGGGAGCTTGCTGTGCGCAAATTGGCTGCCGCGTTTCCTACATTACAACAGTGATTCCACTTCTAAAAGTACTTCATTGGCTGTAAAGCACTTGGTGGTTGTGAAAAGTGTTCTATAAATGCAAGTCTTTCTATTGGAAAAGGAGTTGATAGGGTAGATAGAGAGTTTGGGCCGGAAATTCGGCACCTTAGCACCGGCTGTTCCGGCCGGTTTCATGGAAAAAATGGCGTCCGCCTCACTTCCGCCCACTTCCAGCGCAGGCCGCGTCGGATACCATATTGGTGAGTGCAAAAAGAGAGGCATCGTTTACCTTCGTCTGAAGCAGGCGGTAGTACATTAACTCCCTCTTACAAATTTGGCTTGTGTCTGAGGCAGCCAGCGCCAACGATCTTTACTCCCGGGAAAACAAATGCTAAACAGCGCCGAATTAAGAAAAGCTAAGTACTTAACATTATCATCTCCCACCTCCCCTCGATCCTGGCCCCGACCTCCAGGCGCCCCTCCCAGTGACCTAGCTGGGCGTTCAGCCGTTCAGTGCTGGGCTGTAAGCCACAATAATGATAATCAGCAGGCAGCACCAAAATAATGACGCTGCCTGCGATCTGGAGTATGGGGGATGGAGTATAAAAGTAGGGAAGTTTTGATGCAACTGTACAGGGTGTTGGTGAGACCACACCTGGAGTACCGCGTACAGTTTTGGTCTCCATATTTAAGGAGGGATATACTTGCATTGGAGGCAGTTCAGAGAAGGTTCACGAGGTTGATTCCTGGGATGAAGGGGTGGACGTATGAAGAAAGGTTGAGCAGGTTGGGCCTATACTCATTGGAGTTTAGAAGAATGAGAGGGGATCTTATTGAAACATGTAAGATTCTGAGGGGGTTTGAAAGGGTGGATGCTGAGAGGCTGTTTCCCCTCGTGGGGGTATCTAGAACGAGGGGGCATAGTTTCAGAATAAGGGGTCACCCATTTAAGACGGAGATGAGGAGGAATTTCTCCTCTCAGAGGGTCGTGAATCTTTGGAATTCTCTACCCCGGAGAGCTGTGGAGGCGGAGTCAGTGAATTTATTCAAGGTGGAGATCGACAGACATTTGAGCTACAGGGGAGTCGAGGGGTATGGGGAGAGAGTGAGAAAGTGGTGTTACAGCCAAGATTGGATCAGCCATGATCTTATTGAATGGCAGAGCAGGCTCGAGGGGCCGAATGGCCGACTCCTGCTCCTGTTTCTTATGTTCTTATGTTCTCATGTTCTTTTGATCTTCTTACAGGTGCGAGCGAACCTCGCCCCGAGGTGGCACCACCTGTTTTCAGGCCTTATCGGATTTCTAGGCCCAACTATTTCCTCTTGTGGGGGGAGTCCAGAACAAGGGAGCATAACCTTAAAATTAGAGCCAGGCCGTTCAGGGGTGATGTCAGGAAGCACCTCTTCACACAAAGGGTGGTGGGAATCTGGAACTCTCTCCCCCGAAAAAGCATTTGAAGCTGGGGGTCAATTGCAACTGAGATTGATAGATTTTTGTTGGGCATGGGTATTAAGGGTTACGGAACCAAGACGGGTAGATGGAGTTAAGACACAGGTCAGCCATGATCTCATTGAATTGCAGAACAGGCCCGAGGGTCTGAATGACCTCCTCCTGTTCCTATGTTCCGAAAAGTGACCATAACGTTGATTCTCCATTAGGAATGAAAAAAAAGACATGTTTAACATGAGAAAAAAGTCAGTGGATTTCACGATATCCTTCCTGAGGGGCAGTGTCCAGGACTGAACGTAATTCCCTAAATGGGATCTACCAGAGCTTTATATACGATAACTGTTAAAGTATTAGGCCTGAAATTTAAAAGGATTAGTCAGCGGTCAATGGGGAACTGTGAGTGGCCATCAGACTCAACAACTGTTAATGGGATCTTCTTGTGCACAAAATGGCTGCCACATTCACCTACAGCAGTGACTGTACTTCAGAAGATATTTGTTGTCGGTGAAGCACTTTAGATGTTTCTGAGAGGTGATCAGGTGATATATAAATACAAAGCTTTATTTTCCACAATTGGAAACTAATTGGCACGTCAAATAAGCAGCACCTCCATTTACCCAGATTGGGCTTCAGAAGGAGCTGTCAATAGGAATGGGAAGGAAAAAAATCTCTGAGCTGTAAGTAGGAGGTTTGTCAAAATCGAGCCACTCACAGATTGATCAGGGCTCAGTCCAATAAACAGATTGATCAGTAGCAGCATGGAGACAAAATTGGCTATAGGATAGAAAACAGAGAGTTGTGGTGAATGGCTGTTATTCAGGCTGGAGGGAGGTATACTGTTCCCCAGAGTTCAGTACCAGGACCGCTGCTGTTTTTGATATAAATGAATGGTTTGGACTTGGGGGTACAGGGCACAATGTCGAAATTTGCAGATGACAGGAAACTTGGAAGTGTAGTAAACAGTGAGGAAGATAGTGATCAATGTCAAGAGGACATAGACAGGCTGGTGGAACGGGCGGACACCTGGCAGATGAAATTCATCACAGGAAACGGTGAGGTGATACATTTTAGTAAGAAGAATGAGGAGAGATAATACTCGCTAAATGGCACAATTATAAAGGGGATGCAATAAGAGAGGCATCTGGGGGTGTTTGTGCACAAATCATTGAAGGTGACAGGACAGGTTAACAAAGCAATTAAAAAGGCATATGGGATCCTGGGCTTTATAAATAGAGGCAGAGAGTAGAAAAGTTGGAAGTTATGCCAAACCAATATAAAACATTAGTTCGGCCCCAGCTGGAACATTGTGTCCAATTCTGGGCACCGCACTTTAGGAAGGACGTGAAGGCTTTGGAGAGGGTGCAGAGGAGATTTACCAGAATGGTTCCAGGGATGAAGGACATCAGTTACGTGGAGAGACTGGAGAAACTGGGGTTGTTCTCCTTGGAGCAGGGAAGGCTAAGAGGAGATTTGATAGAGGTGTTCAAAATCATGAAGGGTTTAGATAGAGTAAATAAAGAGAAACTGTTTCCAGTGGCTGAAGGGTCGCTAACCAGAGGGCCCAGGTTTAAGGTGATTGGCAAAAGAACCAGAGGCGACATGAGGGAAAACTTTTTTGCACAACGAGTGGTTAGGATTTGGAATGTACTGCCTGATAGGGTGGTGGATACAGATTCAATGGTAGCTTTCAAAAGGGAATTGTGTTGAGATACCGCGGCAAACGTGGGAGTCGAGACCAGAGTTGGTGAAACACAACTGCTTTAATCAACCTCATGGCAAAGAGAAACTGGAAAAGCCCGCGCAACCACTTAAATACTCCCCAGACAGGAAGTGCTCCCGGCAGCCTGTCCCTGCGGGAAACAAGTTGCTGGAGGAAAGGGCCCCCGGCTGGGGGCATCTGCTTAAACTGTCCGTGCCGCTGTGAGCGGATTATGTCCAGTGGTGGTGTGTTGCCACAGAGCTCCCCCCAGAATCCGCTTAGGAGGAGTGGACGAGTCGTGACGGTGGTCTAATGGTTCTGCCGGAGCGGCTCTGAGTGGTCGCCAGTCTAGTTGGTGGGGCCGGGCGGTTCGCCGCCGGCTGTGCTGGCTTGCTGGCGGGACGGCCTCTAGTTGGAGGTCGGGCCACGGGGACCTGTTCCCCTGGTTCTGTGTGTGCTGGTTTGAGACGGTCGATGGAGACTGTGTCGACCCTGTCGCTGAGTCACAGCTTGAAGACCTTGTCCCCGGTTTGTAGTACCTCGTACGGTCCATCGTACAGGGGTCGCAGGGGTCCGCGGTGCGCGTCGTGTCGCATGAAGACAAAGCGTGCCTGCTGTAAGTTTGGCGGGACGTGAGGTGCGAGTTCACCGTTTCAGTTGACCGGAAGTGGGGCGAACTGTTGAGCGGAAGAGAAAGAGTTGAGCCGCTGCTGTTCGGCCGACCAAGGCGTGGTAGCCTCCGGGAGGAATTCGCCTGGTACGCGCAGTGGTTGTCCGTAGACTAACTCCACTGCCGAGGACTGGAGGTCTTCCTTGACCGCGGTGCGTAGGCCTAGTAGCACCCACGGTAGGCGGTCAGTCCAGGTACTGTCCTGCAGGCCGGCGCGGAGTGAGGCCTTGAGTGACCTGTGGAAGCGTTCACACAGCCCATTGGCCTGTGGGTGGTATGCCATGGTTCAGTGGAGCATCACCCCGAGGTTGCGTGCTGTGGTCGTCCAGAGTTCGGAGGTGAACTGGGCGCCTCTGTCGGAGGTTATGTCGGCTGGTATGCCGAACCTTGCAACCCAGGTGTTAACGAACGCCCTGGCGATGTCGGCTGTGGTGGTGGAGGTCAGCGGCACTGCCTCAGGCCAGCGTGTGTAGCGGTCGACCATCGTGAGGAGATAAGTTTGGCCTTGCAATGGCGGCAGAGGACCGACGATGTCGACGTGTACGTGGTCGAAGCGGCGGCTGGGTACCTTGAAGTCTCCCAGGGGTGCTTTTGTGTGCAGCTGTACCTTAGCCCGTTGGCAGGCGAGGCAGGAGGTGGCCCAAGTCCGAACATCTTTGCTGAGGTCGCGCCAGACGAAGTGCTGGGAGGGGAGTTTGACGGATGCGCGGGAACCCGGATGGGAGAGCCCGTGTAGCGCGTCGAAGATGCGGCGGCGCCAGGTTGCAGGGACGACCGGCCTGGGTTGGCCGAGTGAGACGTCGCAAGTGACTGCCGTGGCTTCGGGCCCGTGCGCGACCTTGGCTAGGCGTAGCCCTGGCAGGCTGGTAGCCGCCGAGAGGAGGTCTGGGTCCGTGAGCTGGGCCACTGCTAGTTGCGCGTAGTCGACCGCGAGGTGATTCGCGCAGATGGCGGGACGGGAAAGGCAGTCGGTGACAACGTTGTCTCTACCGGAGACGTGCTGGATGTCCGTAGTAAACTTGGACACGGCCGCGAGCTGGCGTTGCTGCCTAGCGGACCAGGGTTCGGTGTGCTTGGCCATCGCGTGTGTGAGCAGCTTGTGGTCCACGTACGCGGTGAAGGGGCGGTCCTCCAGGAGGAACCTGAAATGGCGGACCGACAGGTGGAGCGCGAGGAGCTCGCGGTCGAAAGTAGAGTATTTGACCTCCGGGGGGCGCAGTTGGCGGCTGTAGAAGGCAAGTGGCTGCCACGCGCCATTGACCCACTGCTCGAACACGGCTCTGACCGCATGGTCGGAGGCGTCGGTGGTGAGCGCGACCCGGGCATCGGCCCTCGGGTGCGCGAGCAGAGTGGCGTCGGCGAGCGCGTTTTTGGTGGCGTCGAAGGCGGCTGACGTGTCAGTGGTCCAGGCTACGGCCATCTTGCCGGATTTACCTCGGAGGGAGTCGTATAGGGGCTTCATGAGGGCTGCAGCTCTGGGGATGAACCTGTTGTAGAAGTTCACCATCCCGAGGAACTCCTGGAGGCCCTTGATGGTTTTGGGGCGGGGGAATTGCTGGACGGCCTGCACCTTGTTGGGCAGGGGGACGGCCCCAGCAGGGGTGATGTGGTGACCGAGAAAATCGATCTTGGCTAGGCCGAATTGGCATTTCGCCGGGCTGAGGATGAGCCCGTGTTGGGCTAAGCGCCCGAACAGGATGCGAAGGTGTTCAAGGTGTTCCTGTTGGGAAGAGCTGGCCACGAGAATGTCATCTAGATAGACGAATAGGAAGTTCAGGTCCCAGAGGACTGAGTCCATAAGGCACTGGAAAGCCTGGGCTGCATTCTTGAGGCCGAAGGGCATCCTCAGGAACTCGAACAGGCCGAATGGGGTGATGACGGCCGTTTTGGGGATGTCCGCGGGGTGTACGGGGGCTTGGTGGTAACCGCGCACCAGGTCGACCTTGGAAAAGACGGTTTGTCCGGCCAGTCGGGCCGAGAAATCCTGGATGTGCGGCACCGGGTATCGGTCGGGGGTGGTGGCATCGTTGAGGCGGCGGTAGTCCGCGCAGGGGCGCCAGCCTCCGCCGGGCTTGGGGGCGATGTGGAGGGGCGAGGCCCAAGGGCTGCTGGAGCGGCGGATGATGCCGAGTTGCTCCATGGTGGTGAACTCGGCCCGCGCGATTTCCAGCTTGTCCGGGTTGAGTCTGCGGGTGTGGGCAGAAACCAGGGGGCCGGTGGTGGGGATATAGTGCTCCACACCGTGTTTGGCGGCTTTGGCCGAAAAGGTCGGGTTAGTGAGGGCGGGAAACTCGGCTAGAAGTGCCGAGTAGTCGTCCGTGGCTCTGGCGAGGCAGTAGGTCGTCAGGCCGGCCGAACGGGCCGGGGTGAATGCGCCAGGGATGGGGGCCATAGTGTTGATGTCGACGAGGCGGTGCCTCGGAATGTCGACAAGGAGGCCGTGGGCGCGTAGGAAGTCGGCGTCGATGAGTGGGCAGAGGACCCTGGCTGTGAGGAACTCCCAGCGGTAGCGGCGGCCTGCGAGGTCGAGCGTGACCATGCGGGTGCCGTATGTGCGGATGTCAGAGCCATTGGCTGTGGCCAGCGTGATACCCCGTGCGCCGCGTTGGATTTCGAGGGCGGAGGCGGGGGTGATGCTGTGCTGGGCCCCTGTGTCGCACAGAAATCGGCGGTTGGTGCTGTCGTTGGTGACGTACAGTAGAGGCCCCTTTTGCCCCGCGGCCATCGTGGGGGCCGGTGCGGGGGGGTGTTTGAAAGTGCACGGTGGCGTGCAGCGTTGGGCCCTAGTGCCAAAACGGATGTGGTAGTAGCAGTGACCCGGAGTGGAAGGGCGGTCGGGCCTAGTGGGCTGGGGAGACCGCGTGGTTGTTGCCGTGAGGTCGGGCGCGACGTCGCGGGCGGTCTGCGCAGAGAGCAGCCGGTCGGCCTTTTCGGCTATGTCATTCAGGTCCGTGGAGCCAGACTCCACAATGAGCGGGCGGATGCTGGCGGGGAGCTGCCGAATGAAAAGCGTGCGAAAGAGGGCGCCGGGGTTTTTGTCGTCCGAGAGGGACAGCATGTGGGAAAGCAGGTCTGATGGTGAAGCATCACCAAGGCCTGGGAGGTCGAGGAGTTGGCAGTTGCGCTGGTAAGAGGACGCTTGAAATTTTTTAAGGAGCGCGGCCTTCAGATGTTCGTACTTGCCTTCCGCTGGTGGCTCCTGCAGCGCTGCCCAAACCTTGGGGACTGTGGCGTAGGTGAGAGAGGCGATGAGGTAGTCGTACTTCGTAGCGTCGACTGTAATGTTTTTCAGCCGGAATCTGGACTCGGCTTGAACGAACCAGGCCTCGGCCAGGTTCTCCCAAAAGTCCGGTAGTTTAACCGTGACTGCGTTTGTATCCGCCATGCTAGCTTAGGATTCGTCCTGAGCATCGGGGTCACCAGTGTTGAGATACCGCGGCAAACGTGGGAGTCGAGACCAGAGTTGGTGAAACACAACTGCTTTAATCAACCTCATGGCAAAGAGAAACTGGAAAAGCTCGCGCAACCACTTAAATACTCCCCAGACAGGAAGTGCTCCCGGCAGCCTGCCCCTGCGGGAAACAAGTTGCTGGAGGAAAGGGCCCCCGGCTGGGGGCGTCTGCTTAAACTGTCTGCGCCGCCGTGAGCAGATTATGTCCAGTGGTGGCGTGTCGCCACAATTGGATAAATACTTGAAGGAGAAAAGATTGCAGAGATATGGGGGAAGAGCGGGGGAGAGGGACTGACTGGATTGCATTGCAAAAAGAGCCAGCGCAGTCTCGATGGGCCAAATGGCCTCCTTCTACAGTGTACTCAACTGTGGCTCAGGTGGTAGCACTCTTGCTTCTGGGTCAGAAGGTTGTGGGTTCAAATCCCACTCCAGAGACGTGAGCACAAAAATCTAGGCTGTCAATCCTTGTGCTGCACTGTCGGAGGTGCCGTCTTTCAGATGAGACATTAAACCGAGGCCCTGTCTGCGCTCTCTCTTTCTCTCTCAGGTAGACATAAAAGATCCCATGGCACTATTGTGAAGAAAAGCAGAGGAGTTATCTTTGGTGTCCGAGCTAATATTTATCCCTCAATCAACATCACTAAAAACAGAATATCTGGTCATTATCAGACTGCTGTTTGTGGGAGCTTGCTGTGCATAGATTGGCTGCTGTGTTTCCTACATTACAACAGTGACTGGACTTCCAAAGTACTTTATTGGCTGTAAAGTGCTTTGGGACATCCAGAGGCCTTGAAAGGTGCTGTAGAAATGCAAGCCTTCCTTTTTATGATTCTATCAGTGACCAGTGTCATAAACAGATTGATCAGGTGTCAGTGGCACGCAGGGGGTTGGGTGAGAGTTGGGTGAAGCTGCTAAGCTGAGTGACGATGGGAATTTGGTGAGAGTGAGGACTCGGTGCAGAGCAGGAAGGCTGGGCTATGTTTTTTTTAAATCAAGGGACAACAGTAAGTAATTAAATATATAAATAAATAATCAGAGTAATTAATGAGATACAAGGGGATAAAATTAAAATTAATGAAATAGAGGATGCCAACATTAAAGGGATCCTTATTGCATTAAATAAATGGTTTGTATAAATAATAAATAGCAGTTAAGGGGATACTAAAAAAAAGAAGTTAATAAACAAAGGACAAGACTAATTAGTTACAAATTAACCTGAAATTAAGCTAAATTCATCTACTAATTATATTCGGTATCTCAAGTCATTCTATTATATCTACAACAAAAACAACTTGTATTTATATAGCCCCTTTAACGTAGTAAAACGTCGCTTCACAGGAGCGTTATCAAATAAAATTGGGCACTGAGCCGCATAAGGAGGTATTAGGGCAGAGAGGTAAACTTTACGGAGCATCTTAAAGGAGGAGAGAGAGGTAGAGAGGCGGAGAGGTTCAGGGAGGGAATTCCAGAGCTTCGGAACCTCAGCAACAGAAGGCACAGCCGCCAATGCTGGAGCGATTATAATCAGGGATGCACAAGAGGCCAGATTTGGGGGAGCGCAGATATCTTGGAGGGTTGCAGGGCTACAGAAGGTTAGAGAGATAGGGAGGGGCAAGGTCATGGAGCGATTTGAAAATAAGGATGAACATTTTAATATTGAGACATTGCCGGACTGGGAGCCAATGTAGTGGGTGATGGGTGAACGGGACTTGGTGCGAGTTAGGACACGGGGCAGTGAGCACAGGGGGTGATGGGTGAACGGGACTGGGTGTGAGTTAGGACACGGGGCAGTGAGCACAGGGGGTGATGGGTGAATGGGACTTGGTGCGAGTTAGGACACGGGTCAGCGAGCGCAGTGGGTGATGGGTGAACGGGACTTGGTGCGAGTTAGGACACGGGGCAGTGAGCACAGGGGGTGATGGGTGAACGGGACTTGGTGCGAGTTAGGACACGGGGCAGTGAGCGCAGTGGGTGATGGGTGAACGGGACTTGGTGCGAGTTAGGACACTGGGTCAGTGAGCACAGGGGGTGATGGGTGAACGGGACTGGGTGTGATTTAGGACACGGGGCAGTGAGCGCAGTGGGTGATGGGTGAACGGGACTCGGTGCGAGTTAGGACACTGGGTCAGTGAGCACAGGGGGTGATGGGTGAACGGGACTTGGTGCGAGTTAGGACACGGGTCAGCGAGCGCAGTGGGTGATGGGTGAACGGGACTTGGTGCGAGTTAGGACACGGGGCAGTGAGCACAGGGGGTGATGGGTGAACGGGACTTGGTGCGAGTTAGGACACGGGGCAGTGAGCGCAGTGGGTGATGGGTGAACGGGACTTGGTGCGAGTTAGGACACGGGGCAGCAGAGTTTGGATGAGCTGAAGTTTATGGAGGGTGGAATGTGAGAAGCCAGCCAGGCGTGCACTGGAATAGTCAAGCCTAGAGACAGCAAAGGCATGGATGAGGGTTTCAGCAGCAGATGAGCTGAGGCAAGGGGCGGAGTTGGACGATGTTACAGAGGTGGAAGTAGGCGGTCTTGGTGTTGTGTGGATATGTGGTCAGAAGCTCATCTCAGGGTCAAATATGACACCAAGTCTGGTTCAGCCTCAGACAGTTGCCGGGGAGTGGGATGGACTCAATGGCTCGGGAACAGAATTTGTGACGAGGACCGAAGACAATAGCTTCGATCTTCCCAATATTTAGTTGGTGGAAATTTCTGGTCATCCAGTACTGGATGTCGGGCAAGCAGTGTGGCAATTTAGAGATAGTGGAGGGGTCGAGAGAAATTCTCTGTGTGTCCATGTTTGCTTCACGCTTCTGATTTCTTCTTAGTTGCACCCCGTGCATGTGATTTCACTTCCCCCCCCTCCCCCGCCCCCCCACAAACCTCTTCTCAGTGCTTCGATTTTCTTCATTTTTTTTTCACTTGCGTCACGTCTTGGCCATTTCATGGGGCTTCTAAGAACTATTCTGCCGCCCAAGCTGCAGCTTCTAGTGGTTGTGGCATTTGTGATCGCGATGCTGTTCCTGGCAATCCGGATCCAGAAGCCATAGGTTTCTCGGAGAAAACTGGGTAAGCCAGGACACTGTTAGCATTTGTGGAATAAAACCCCATCCTGCTCCCAGAGCTTTGTAGTAATATAGACTGGAACCTGGTCATTTAATTTATATGTATCTATTATATATATATTAAAAACTTATTTCCTAATCCTACACCATCCCCTTGATGGTGCATTATCAATTAGACAGCTGCACTTAACAAATCTTGTCCTTGTTTGTGAAACTTTTATTTTATGTTGTTTCTAAAGCAGCAGCTGGCAAGGGCGAGATGGTTACAGCCATTGTACGAAAGTGAAAGTGCTTATATGTCTTTGGAGTCAGTGAAAAGAAAAAGACTTGCATTTCGATAGCACCTTTCACGACCTCATGGCGTCCCAAAGCGCTTTACAGCCAATGAAGTGTGGTCACTGTTGTAATGTGGGAAACGCGGCAGGCAATTTGCGCACAGCAAGGTCCCACAAACAGCAATGTGATAATGGCCAGATAATCTGTTTTAGTGATGTTGATTGAGGGATAAATATTGGCCAGGACACCAGGGAATAACTCCCCTGCTCTTCTTCAAAATAGTGCCATGGGATCTTTTACGTCCACCTGAGAGAGCAGACGGGGCCTTGGTTTAATGTTTCATCCGAAAGACAGCACCTCCGACAGTGCAGCACTCCCTCAACACAGCACCGGAGTGACAGCCTAGATTTTTATGCTCAAGTCTCTGGAAATCATAGAAATCATAGAAACCCCACAGTGCAGATAGAGGCCATTTCGGCCCATCGAGCCTGCACCGACACATATCCCACCCTATCCCCGTAACCCCACGTATTTAATCCCCCCTAACACTAAGGGTCAATTTTTATCATAGCCAATCAACCTAACCCGCACATCTTTGGACTGTGGGAGGAAACCGGAGCACCCGGAGGAAACCCACGCAAACACAGGGAGAATGTGTAAACTCCACACAGGGGACTTGAACCCACAACCTTCTGACTCAGAGGCGAGGGTGCTGACACTGCGAAGTGCATGTACGAGCCATTTGAGTGGAAAATCACTGGTCCAGACAGGGCTTGTTATAATTGCTGTGCAACTGAATTGTATTAAACTAAATCATTAATGCAGATCTTGTATATGTATATTATGATTTTGTAATTCCATGAGTCAATTTACAAGAGTGGGAAAGTTGCAATTGAGTTACTGTCTGCTGTACCACGAGGTACAAGACCGCACAAAGTGGAGGAGAAGCATCCGGGAAGGCGCCGAACACCTCGGGTCTCTTCGCCGGGAGCAAGCGGAAGCCAAGTACAAACAGCGGAAGGAGCGCACGTCTACCCAAGCACCCCACCCACCCGCCCCTTCAACCACCGTCTGCCCCACCTGTGACAGAGGCTGTAGGTCCCGCATTGGACTCATCAGTCACCTGAGAACTCATTTTTAGTGTGGAAGCAAGTCATCCTCGGTTCCGAGGGACTGCCTAAGAGGAGAAGAAGCTGTACCACTGGGAATTAGAATTGTGTCCAGTACCATATTTATACAGTACTAGCTGGGGAGCCCCGCGTTGCGAGGGCAATTTTGGGGCGCTTGGTCTCCCTGCCCCTGTGTGTCCCCCCTCTCCCTGTCATGTCCTCTCCCTGTCCTATCCCTCCCTCCCCTCCCCTCCTCTCCCTCCCCTCCCTCCCCTCCCCTCCTCTCCCTCCCTCCCCTCCCCTGTCTCCCTCCCCTCCCCTGTCTCCCTCCCCTCCCCTGTCTCCCTCCCTCCCTCCCCTCGCCCACCCCCACCCCTCCCCTCCCCCACTCCCCCGCTCCCCCACTCCCCTCTGCCCCTCTCTCCGGCCCCTTCCCCTGCCTAACAGGATAGCAGTCAAGTTGTAGGTAAAACAAAAATAATAATAAATATATATATTTAATTACATAACTAATTTTTATACAGAAAAGTACTTGTGTTGTGTTACAGGGGGTCTGTGGGACATTTATCACACAGGAGGGGGGCCTCAGAAGCAAGGAGGTCGAGAGCCCTGGTCGATGTTCCCACTAAGGTGTGTGCACGCCGCTCACCGGCTTTTACACTGTAAATACCGCGCATGCACAGAAATTTAAACGGACTGCACCTTAAAAGAAACAGGCCGCGCAGAAGTGCAGCTTACAGGGAACATTGTCCCTGGTGTGGTCAACCATGTTGATGCGCCATCAATTACTCAAAAGACTGAGGTTGAGCGAGTAACAATCAGGCTTTTATTAACTAAAGAATGAAGGTCTTGTCTCGAGTGGTCGACCCATCCAGAATACTAAGGGACTGGGAGGTAGTCACTTATATACCTGGAATAGTGGGAGGAGTCAGCCGAGGCATGTCCAGACCTGTACCTAGTGGAATACACATACAGACACAGACAGGTATAACAGTGGTTTACCACATTCACCCCTTGTTTAAAAATGAGTCCGGCGGGGTGAAGTGTATTTAAAAGTTCGTGTATTGGAGTCTCTCCGGAGGTCTTGTCTGCTGCTGTGATCGACGTGGCGACGGCAGGGGTGGTGGAGCTTCCGGCGTCGCGTCCCGTGTAGGCTGGGGCCCTGGAGTGTAGTCCTCGTGGGTGACGGGCTCAGACGTGCCGGCTGCTGGGGTTGGATATCGGGTCGTGAGGGGGGGTGGTAATGGGTAGTGGGTTACAGCGGTCCCCGAGGGTGCGAGGTCTCGTATGGAGACTGTGTCCTCCCGCCCGTCCGGGTACGCAATGTAAGCGTACTGGGGGTTGGCGTGGAGGAGGTCGACCCTCTCGACCAGGGGGTCCGTTTTATTGGCCCTCACGTGTCTTCTCAGTAGTACCGGCCCTGGGGACGTCAGCCATGGCGGTAACGATGTCCCCGATGTGGACTTCCTTGGGAAGACAAACATTTTCTCGTGAGGGGTGGCATTGGTGGCAGTGCAGAGAAGTGACCGAATCGAGTGGAGCGCATCGGGGAGCACCTCCTGCCAGCGGGAGGTCGGAAGGCCCCTAGACTTTAAGGCTAGTAGGGCGGCCTTCCAAACAGTTGCATTCTCTCTTTCCACCTGTCCGTTCCCCCGGGGGTTGTAACTGGTGGTCCTGCTTGTGGCTATACCCCTAGCGAGCAGGTACTGGCGGAGTTCGTCGCTCATAAACGATGAGCCCCGGTCACTATGGATATAGCTGGGGAAACCGAACAGGGTGAAGAGGCTGTTCAGAGATTTAATGACCGTGGCACTGGTCATGTCCGGGCAGGGGATAGCGAACGGGAACCGGGAGTACTCGTCAATGATGTTGAGGAAGTACACATTGCGGTCGGAGGAGGGGAGAGGCCCTTTGAAATCGACGCTCAGGCGTTCGAAAGGGCGAGTGGCTTTTATCAGGTGGGCTCTGTCTGGTCTATAAAAGTGCGGTTTGCACTCAGCGCAGACTTGGCAGTTCTTGGTCATGGTCCTGACCTCCTCGATGGAGTAAGGCAGGTTGCGGGCCTTGATGAAGTGGAAGAACCTGGTGACCCCCGGGTGGCAGAGGTCATTGTGGAGGGCCCTCAGCCTATCGATCTGCGTGCTGGCGCAGGTGCCATGCGATAGGGCATCTGGGGGTTCATTGAGCTTCCCAGGCCGGTACAAGATCTCCTAATTGTAGGTGGAAAGTTCGATTCTCCACCTCAAGATCTTGTCATTTTTGATTTTGCCCCTCTGCTTGTTGTTGAACATAAAAGCAACTGAACGCTGGTCAGTGAGCAGGGTAAATCGTTTTCCGGCCAGGTAGTGCCTCCAATGACGCACAGCCTCCACGATAGCCTGGGCCTCCTTCTCGACCACGGAGTGTCTGGTCTCCGGGCCCTGGAGGGTTCGTGAGAAGAATGCCACAGGTCTCCCCGCCTGATTAAGGGTGGCGGCCAGAGCGAAGTCGGACGCATCGCTTTCCACCTGGAAGGGGATGGATTCGTCCACTGCGTGCATGGTGGCTTTGGCAATGTCTTCCTTGATACGGTGGAAGGCTAAGCGGGCCTCTGCCGTCACGGGAAAAGAGGTGGACTTGATCAGCGGACGGGCTTTGTCTGCATAGTAGGGGACCCAGTGAGCGTAGTAGGAAAAAAACCCTAGGCACCTCTTCAGAGCTTTTAGGCAGTGGGGCAGTGGGAGTTCCATAAGGGGACGCATCCGGTCTGGGTCGGGACCGATGACCCCGTGTTCTACAACACAGCCAAGGATGGCGAGGCGGTCTGTGCGGAATATGCACTTCTCCTTGTTATATGTCTGGTTCAGGAGTTGGGCGGTGCGGAGGAATTTCTCGAGGTTTGCGTCATGGTCCTGCAAGTCATGGCCGCAGATGGTCACATTATCTAGGTAAGGGAAAGTGGCCTGCAGCTCGTTTTGATCGACCATCCGGTCCATCTCCCTTTGGAAGACGGAGACCCCATTGGTAACGCCGAAGGGAACCCTAAGGAAGTGATAGAGGCGGCCGTTTGCCTCAAAAGCAGTATACTGGCGGTCTTCAGGGCTGATGGGGAGCTGGTGGTACGCTGATTTCAGGTCAATGGTCGAAAAGACGCGGTACTGCGCGATCTGGTTGACCATGTCAGCTATGCGGGGGAGTGGGTAGGCGTCCAGCAGGGCGTAGCGGTTTATTGTTTGGCTGTAGTCGATGACCAGGCGCTGTTTCTCGCCGGTCTTAACGACCACAACCTGGGCTCGCCAGGGGCTGGAGCTGCCCTCAATAATCCCCTCCTTCAGGAGCCGTTCCACTTCGGTTTTGATGAAAACCCTGTCCCCGGCACTGTATCGCCTGCTCTTTGTGGCGATGGGCTTACAGTCGGGGGTGAGGTTAGCAAACAGTGGGGGGGGTGGGACTCTGAGTGTGGAGAGGTTGCATCTGGTGCGCGGCGGGCAATTTGGAGGCTGCTGGCTGCGGACTGTGAGTGGGGGGAGGGGGCCACCGTACGCCATCGTAACGCTTTTGAGGTGGCACTGGAAATCCAACCCCAGTAGAACGGCAGCGCAGAGGTCGGGCAGGACCAGGAGTTTAAAATTATTGAACACAGTCCCGTCTACTACTAGTGTCACCACGCAGTAGCCGCCAATGTCCGCTGACTGGGACTCGGAGGCCATAGAAATCCGCTGGTGCGCAGGCAGGACTGGGAGAGAGCAATGCCGCACCGTGTCGGAGTGGATGAAGCTCTCTGTGCTCCCGGAGTCAAAAAGGCAGTTTATTGCATGGCCGTTTACCTTAACGTCCATTTTGGACCGAGCTAGCTGGTGCGGTCTTGTTTGGTCCAGCGTCACAGAGGCCAGCGTAGGGGTCGGTGTGTCGCTGCGAGTATCAGATGGGGGGGGGTTGGCGGTCTGCTGCGTCCCGGCTGGTGTCCAAGATGGCGGTGTACATGATTCTCATGTGGCTGGAGTCGTCCAAGATGGCTGCTGCTGCGGTGGTTCGCACATGGCTGGGGTGGCCCAAGATGGCGGCTCGCACGGCCCACACGCGGCGCTGCTGGCGTTCGGGGTGGCTTTGGCCTTGCAGACGCTGGCGTAGTGTCCCTTTTTCCCGCAGCCCGAGCAGGTCGCATTCTTCGCCGGGCAGCGCGCTCTGGGGTGTTTGGCCTGGCCACAGAAGTAGCATTTCTGGCCTTGGGATACTGCTGTCTGGCTTTGGGACACTGCTGCGGTAGTTGGGCCGTTGTTGGGCTGTGGCTGGGGTGGCACGGTGCTATGGGGCTGTCCTACCGTGTCCCAGGTTGTCGTTCCCCGCGGCGTCCACGGTGCAGAGGAGTAGGCATCCATGCCCCGGGAGGCTGCGTCCAGCGTTAGTGTGATGTCGGAGGCTTTGTCGAGGGTGAGGTCACTCTGCTCCAGCAGTCGCTGTCGGGTGTAGTTGGACCTGTGGCCCGCTACGAAGGCATCCCGGATCAGTTCCTCCGTGTACTTAGTGGGCGTTACCGCCTTACACCCACAGGCCCGGCCAAGCACGGACAGTGCTTGGAGGTATTCCTCAGTCGATTCCCCAGGTTGTTGCTTGCGACTCCCCAGAAGGTGCCTAGCGTATACTTCGTTCACAGGGCGCGTGTACTGGGTCTTGAGGAGCTGGAGGGTGGCTGTGTACGAGGTCGCGTCCCGGATGACTGAGTACGCTCGGTGGTTCACCTTGGAGAACAGGACAGACAGTTTGTCCGCATCCGTTTCGACCGCAGTGGAGGCAGTCAGGAATGTCTCGAAGCATGTGAGCCAGTGAGCAAACTTGGTGGAAGTGTCCGCTTCCCGACTGTCCAGGTCCAGGCATGCTGGTGTGAGGATCTTCTCCATTATAAAAAATTTAGTTAATAAAATTGATGCGCCATCAATTACTCAAAAGACTGAGGTTGAGCGAGTAACAATCAGGCTTTTATTAACTAAAGAATGAAGGTCTTGTCTCGAGTGGTCGACCCGTCCAGAATACTAAGGGACTGGGAGGTAGTCACTTATATACCTGGAATAGTGGGAGGAGTCAGCCGAGGCATGTCCAGACCTGTACCTAGTGGAATACACATACAGACACAGACAGGTATGACAGTGGTTTACCACACATGTCAAAGGCTGCAGGCAGGTGGAGAGGATGAGGAGGGATAGTTTATCGCGGTCACACTCACATAGGGTGGAATTTGTAATGTATATACCTTTAAGGGGGGAACTACTTTTTACAGCTCATGTATACTGCAGTACCGGCAGTAACCACACCTGTATATAGCACTGAGTAGTAATCTGTACAGTTCAGTTCCAGAGTGAACCACGTTGAGTAAACACCTGTTGTACCGTTCTCCTGCAGTCTGTGTCTTACTACTGACGGACACAACATTGGCAACGAGACAAATTCGATCCTACCTGCAACTCTGCATCACCTCCCAGGGATTCGTTCCTGGAGACCAGTAGATTGGAGGTCAAGGCCAGAGACACAGGCGTCGACCATGGGCAACCGCCCAGTCATCCAGCAGAGACTCGAGAATTGCGGGGGAGGCTGTTGAGAGCCAGGCTTGGCTTTCCAGTCGCGGTGGTCCAGCGAAACGGGCTGGCAACAGGTAGTGCGCAGACCCTTCCCAGACAGCGGCGGGCTAGAACCCGACCGAGCGGCACAGCAAAGGGCCGAGCAGCGTCGACGGGGGAGAGAGAGAGAGGGCAGAGCGCACAGGGCGCAGCCGGTGTTCAGGTGCCGAGCAGCGTCGAGGAGAGGGAGAGAGATGCGCAGAAACCCACGAGGCGCCACCATTGCCACGAGGACCGCCGAGAGCGGCGTTGGCAGCAGCGCAGGAGAAGCGTGCAAAACCTACAGGGCGCCGCCATTGCCACGAGGACCGCCGAGAGCAGTATTGGCAGCAGCGGGGGAGGAAGGAAAGCACGGGAGACGCCATTTTAAGCCGTTTTAAACCACACCCAAAATGCCAAAGAGTGGCAGTATCACCGCATTTGACAATGAAGTCGAAGATTGGACAACATATGTCGAACGAATAGAGGAATACTGCAAGGCAAATGAGGTGTCAGATGACAAGAAAGCGCCGGTATTGTTAAATTTAATGGGTGCAAAGACGTATGGCTTATTACGAAATCTAGTAACTCCAGCGAAGCCAGTGGAAAAGAGTTTTGGAGACATAGTGATGATACTACAGGAACATTTAAACCCCACACCGCTGCTGATAGCAGAAAGATTCAAGTTTCACAAACGGAACCAGCATAAGGATGAAAGCAATGCTGAATATTTAACAGAACTGCGCAAACTATCGAAACACTGCCAGTTTGGAACGGGACTGGCAGATACCTTAAGGGACAAGTTTGTGTGTGGGCTTCAAAGTGAAGGAACCCAGAAACGGCTTTTATCTGAAAAGGACCTTATGCTGGACAAGGCTTTCAGCATTGCGGTATCATATGAAGCAGCAGCATGGGGCGCTGCAAAGATACAACAGAGACCGCAAGAATATGGCACAAACGAAATGTCATACAGAACAGAGAAGTGCTATCGCTGCGGCAGAACAACACACGACCACAATGATTGCTGGTTCAAAGACAAAGTGTGCAGACAGTGTGGAAAAGTAGGACACATAGCACGAGTCTGCAGGTCGGGAAAGAAAACCAGCAATAAGAAATCTCCAAAAGAAAAGTACAAGAAGGTACATAAGGTGACGGAGAATAGTTCAGACGAACAAAAGAGTGATACCGACTCCGAAAACAGGGAGCTGAGTTGTCTGAAACTACATAATGTGATCAAAACGGAGGATCACCGAACCATTTGGGTCACTCTCAAGATAGCAGGAGTCCAGGTAAAAATGGAATTGGACACAGGATCAGCCCTAACAGTCATAAACCGATGGGACTACGAGCGGCTATTCTCACACATACCCTTGAGAGACACAAAAATTATTTTGAAGACATACACGGGGCAAAAAGTCTACCCCAAAGGAAAAATAAGGGTGACCGTTATATATAACGGTAAGGAAACACCAAAACTAGACCTGTATGTATTGCAAGATGGAGGACCACCATTACTGGGACGTGAATGGATCCGGAAAATACAGGTGGATTGGCATTCCATACAAGCACTGACTGTGGCTACCAAAAAGGATGAAGACGTCACACCTGGGCGACTGTTAAAGATCCTAACCGACTTGCAAGAAGTGTTCCAGCAAGGACTCGGAACACTAAAAGGCATGACAGCAACAATTAAAATCGAAGAAAACGCAAGCCCAAAATTTTTTTAAGGCCAGACCGGTACCTTATGCGATCCGCCCAGCCGTCGAAGCAGAGCTGGAGAGTTTGGAACATTCAGGAGTACTGTCCAAGGTACACTGGAGCGAGTGGGCGACACCCATCGTCCCTGTGATGAAAAAGTCATTGAGCAGCACGCCTGGGGAACCAAGGAAGGTTCGCACCTGTGGGGACTTTAAGGTAACAGTGAACCCGGTCCTTCACACCGTACAATATCCACTTCTGCAGATTGAAGATATTTTCGCCTCGCTATCTGGAGGGAAACGCTTCACTAAGATTGATCTGGCCCAGGCGTATCTGCAAATGGAGGTAGAAGAAGCATCAAAAAAATACCTCACAATCAACACCCATAAAGGTCTCTACCAATACAACCGGCTGGTATTCGGGGTAGCATCAGTTCCGGCTATTTGGCAAAGGGCAATGGAACAAGTCCTGCAAGGGATCCCAGGGACCCAGTGTTGTTTGGACGACATCCTGGTCACGGGCAAAAATGACAGTGATCACCTCGCCAACCTGGAGCAGGTGCTTACTGTTAAGTATGTGTATTGTATTGAACAATTAACACAAAGACTTAAACGTATAACTCAAACAGGTCTTTACTGGTTGGAGGTAGGGACTATACATAGGTCTTTACTTCATGCCCACAGGCGGGAACTGAGGGGAATCAGTACCCACAGTACTATTTATACCCCTATGGCCAGGAGTGGTACTGCGTATCACTACGCCCAACAAGTAGTGCAGTCCTGTCCATAGGTTCAAAGTAGCACACATATTACATACACAACATTCCTCCCTTCCTAGCTTTACAGTCATCTCCCCATTTAACATAACGTAATAACATATATACATATATAACTTCAGGTTTACATAACAGAATAACATAGATAACTTCATGTCAAAAACAGATCACAGATTCAGTCTCTGCGGAAAACAGTTCACAGATTCAATCTCTGTGGTGTAGTCGGTTCACGTTGCTAGAGTGACTCATTCAATAGTCCTTCCATGGATTTAACAGTTTGAACTTCCGAACTGAATTGGCTCCGTTCGGAGGGACCACGTGTGTGATCTGGTAGATGTGATAATGGTTCAGATGGGTCATCTTCTGTTTTTACTTTTCCTTTTCTGCTTCTTGGAGACTCTCTGGGCTCCATTGTCAGCTGCCACAGCTGCCAGCTGCATGCGCAGTTCCTCCTTCTCTTCCTCCTGTTTCCGTCGTAGAGCCAGCTTCTCCCGATGTTCCGTAGACTTTTGGTGCTCCTCCATGATTTCTGCACTTTGGGAGTCGAAGTTACAAGCTGGGCAGGACAGGACATCGTAATATTCGGTGTCGTCCTGAGCTAGACCAGTGAGAGGGTCGTCTATTTCCTCCATACCTAGCTGGACGTTAGCCAGCTCTTGTTCCAAATCCAGACATCTTTCCTGAAGAGACTTCTTCATGTGTACCTCTGCATCCAGCTTTTTCTGGGCTTTCAGCAAGTCGTTTACTAGTGACCTCATTTGTGATTTTAATACTTCAACTTCCTTTGGAGATTGATTGATCGGACTATGCAATCCCTCTACCGGAGCAGCTGTTTCAGCGGTCTGTTGTTCTACGTTGACGTGAGTCAGCGTACTTTTGGCATCCAAGGGCTGCTCTGTTGCAGTCATCTCAGTCTGTGTTGCCACCTCAGCTCTTCCAATAACCTTTGAGAGCTCCGAACCCCTTTCGTTTGAATATTGAAGTTCATGTTCAAGTTTTTCCCATTTCAGAGTCCTGTCCTTCAGCATATGCAGGAGTTGGCTGACCGTTAACTCCTCTGACATCAGACGTTTTGTGTGCTCCTGCTCCATTTTCTCCATCAGCTGCTTCTGTTGTCTTTCCAGATTCTCCAACTCTATATCAAAGAACTCTTTCGTTGCATTCAACTCTTGCTCAAAACGGCGAAGCATTTGTTCTAATTGCTGTTGTAGTTTGAAATGGAGTTGAGTTCGAGCCCGGTGTCCCTCAGAAATGGGCACATCAGTAGACTTGCCAGACTCAGAATCCACAGTTAAACTATGTTGTTGTTGCTCAGTGGAATTCTGTGCTGAAACTTTGTCTTTTGCACCTGAGTTGGGCTTACCATCATCCGTTCCAGAGTCTGGGCCGACTATCTTCACCGAGTTCTCACTCGTTATTGTTTGTAGGAAATGCCAGTCCATATTCATTTTCCTAATCCACTCCCGTCCTAGTAGTGGAGGACCTCCTTCAGATATCACATATAAGTCCATTATTTGACTGTCTTCGCCCTTGTGGGCCACTGCAACCTCTATTTTCCCGATGGGGTACACTCTTTGCCCCGTGTATGTTTTCAATATAATCCCCGTATCCTGTAGGGGAATATGTTGGAATAACTTTCCGTAATCTTTCTTATTTATGACCGTCAATGCCGATCCAGTGTCCAATTCCAGTTTTACTTGGACTCCTTCTATCTGAAGAGTGACCCAAATTGTCTGGAGGTCTGCACCCTTACCAGCGTTGAGTACTCTTAAGCTAGCCAGTTCATTACAGCTTAAGCTAGCCAGTTCATTACTGCTAGCGTCTGAATCGGACTCCTGTTCGGTCACCTTGTGTACCTTTGCGTATTTTCCTTGCGGTGACTTCTTGTTGCTGGTCTTCTTCCCTGACCTGCATACTCTAGCTATATGTCCAAGCCTACCACAAGTTCTACATTCTTGGTTTTTAAACCAACACTGGTTCTGATCATGCGTTGTCTTTCCACAACGATAACATTTGCCAGAACTCACACCCAATTTGTGTGCACTGAGCTCCGGTGACCGTAGCTGCATTACTGCCGTGCCTCTCGCTGCGGCTTCGTGTGCTGCTGCCATAGTGACCGCCTTCTCAAGCGTCAGCTCATTCTCCTCGAGCAGTCGCTTTTGTGTATCCTGTTTAAATAAACCACACACAAATTTGTCTCGTAGTGCATCTGTCAATCCCGTTCCAAACTGGCAATATTTCGCTAATTTACGCAATTCCAGCAAATATTCAGCATTGCTTTCATGCTGTAGCTGCCTTCTGTCGTAAAATTTAAATCGTTCCGCTAGCATCAGCGGCGTGGGGTTTAGATGATCTTTCAGGACAGTAACAATCTCATCGAACGTCTTATCCGCCGGTTCATCTGGTGATAACAGGTGTTTCAATTGCCCGTACGTCTTCGCACCCATTAAATTTAATAATGTTAGAGCTTTATCTTGGTCACGAATTTTATTGGCCTTACAATAATTTTTTACTCTTTCAACATATATGGCCCAATCTTCGAGGTCACTATCAAAGGTGCTAATATTCCCGTGTTTAGGCATTGTAGATTTGCAATTTCTCAGATTTTATTTTCTTTACTTGTTATCAAAGATGGCGGCTTCCCGCTCTTGCCGTCGTCCTCCGCCCACAAAATGGCGGTTTTCCCGCGCTTGGCGGTCTTAACCCGTCCCCCGACGCCGTCTCCCTTCAGCCCTCGAGTGCGGCCCTTATCTTCGCCGCGATCGATAGCCCGCGCTGTGCACCGCGACTCTCGCACCTTGAGCTTCTGCAGCCGCCGCGCCTTTCAGTCCGAGTGCGGCTCTTATCTTTGGTCCCGATCGCTGGCCCGGCTGCGCCCCTCACTTCAAAGCGGCCCGGCCCTTATCTGCCGATCGCTATCGCCCTACCTCTCTCTCTTCCCCAGTCCTGTCTTTACTCCGGTTCACAAGCTGATGGAGGCTTCAGGGTCCTAATGCCTGTCTCTTCCAGTCGCTGGAAGCTGTCAGGATTTCTGCTGCCCTTCAGTTTTGAGTGGGGTGTTGAGGATTGAAACCTCTCTTCAACGTCCTGTCTTTGGACGAAGCCGCCTGGAATAACTGCCGCAGGGTAAGAGCCTGACTCGTCGCCAGTGTTAAGTATGTGTATTGTATTGAACAATTAACACAAAGACTTAAACGTATAACTCAAACAGGTCTTTACTGGTTGGAGGTAGGGACTATACATAGGTCTTTACTTCATGCCCACAGGCGGGAACTGAGGGGAATCAGTACCCACAGTACTATTTATACCCCTATGGCCAGGAGTGGTACTGCGTATCACTACGCCCAACAAGTAGTGCAGTCCTGTCCATAGGTTCAAAGTAGCACACATATTACATACACAACACTTACTAGATTGAAGGAATATGGGCTCCGAGCTAACCGCCCCAAATGCGAGTTTTTTAAAAAACAGGTCTCGTATTTTGGCCACGTTATCGATAAAGAGGGGTTACATAAGTCCCCAGAAAAGACTGAGGCAGTAGTCAAGGCTCCAGCACCGGAAAATGTGTCACAACTGAGGTCATTCCTCGGACTGGTAAACTACTACCATAAGTTCTTGCCAAATTTGTCTACAATACTACACCCACTGAACACCCTACTGCAAACTGGGGTGCCATGGAAGTGGAGTGGCGAATGTAAACGAGCTTTCCAGAAGAGCAAAACACTAATCACATCGAAAGAGGTATTGGCCCATTTCAACCCGGCACTACCAATTCGGTTGGCGTGTGATGCGTCACCCTACGGCATTGGAGCGGTGCTGTCGCACAAATTCTCGGACGGCTCAGAGAGGCCAATAGCCTTTGCGTCACGATCACTAACCTCAGCCGAGCGTAACTACACCCAGATTGACAGGGAGGCCCTCAGCCTAGTGTGGGGAGTGAAAAAGTTCAATCACTATCTGCACGGGCAGAAATTCACCTTGCTGACTGACCACCAGCCTCTTGTCTCCATTTTTAATCCGAAGAAGGGCGTTCCGGTGATGACTGCACAACGACTACAAAGATGGTCACTCTTTCTAGGGGTACACCACTATGAGATTGAATATAAGGGCACGAAACAGCATGGAAATGCTGATGGGCTATCAGGCCTGCCACTGCCTACTGCGGAGGAAGCACCAGCAGTGGATCCTGTCGAAATATTTCATTCAACTATAGTTGAATACCTACTGGTAACTAACGCTCGTATAGAAAAGGAGACCCGAAATGACCCGACACTGTCTCGGGTATATGATTTGACGGTGAAGGGATGGCCAGCACATGGCGACTCACTGTTAACAGCATTCTCGACAAAAAGAGAACAGCTGTCAGTGTGCCGGGGGACCTTGATGTGTGGATCCCGAGTGGTAATTCCACCCAAGTTAAGGGATAGAGTGCTCAATGAGCTTCATGAGGGTCATCTGGGAGGGGTAAAAATGAAAAGCCTTGCCAGGGCTTATGTGTGGTGGCCGGAAATCGATAAACAAATCGAGGACCTGACCAAGAGCTGCTCAGGATGCCAGAAAGTCCAAAATGCACCACCACATGCCCCTCTACACCCATGGGAGTGGCCCTCATCTCCATGGCAACGGGTGCATATTGATTTTGCTGGTCCATTCATGGACTCAATGTTTTTAATAGCCGTGGATGCGCACTCGAAATGGCCTGAGGTCATCAAAATGTCCTCCACCACCACGGAGAAAACTATTGCAGTCCTACGGACCATTTTTGCCAAGAATGGCTTGCCAGAACAGAATTGCTCCAATAACGGACCACAGTTTGTGTCCGAAGAGTTCCAGAGATTTATGAAGAAGAATGGGCTAAGGCATTACACACCCGCCCCGTACCATCCAGCCACAAATGGATTGGCTGAGAGGTTCGTACAAACCTTTAAGAAGGCAATAAAGGCTATGTACAATGACAACATTCCACTGCAGCATAAGGTGGACAATTTCCTGTTCGCCTACCGGAATGCGACACATTCAGTCACGAACCAGGCCCCGACCATGATGTTCTTTAACCGAAGGTTAAGATCTCGCCTGGATTTGCTCAGACCAAACGTACGAAGAGATGTTGAGAGTAAGTAATTCCAGCACATCCATGAGAAGCCAACAAGGAGCTTCAATGTAGGGCAACCAGTCTTGGCCCGCGACTACCGAACAGAAAAATGGCAGCCAGGAACGATATGCACACGGCAGGGCCCACTAATGTACACAGTGGACGTTGGGGAGAACATCGTGAGACGCCATGCTGACCAGAGCCTAGGGTCACAGGAACAAGTCAACCTCATGTCTCGCCCATACGTACCTGGTGAGGAACCCGACGTACAGGTCGCATCTACCCCAGAAACAGTAGCATCGGAAGCTGATGACCCAACCAACGACAGGGTGCCCGAATCGCCTCCGCACCAAGAGCAAGACACTCGGGAAAGGCGCTATCCAGAAAGGATCAGGAAGCCTCCCCAAAGACTGAATATATAAATGGACTATTTTCAGCTAACGTTGTATGTTAAAAGTGTTAATTGTAATTAGTTTGATATTTAATTGTTAAATGAGTGTTATGGTACTGTTAATCTAAAAGGGGAGGAATTGTAATGTATATACCTTTTAAGGGGGGAACTACTTTTTACAGCTCATGTATACTGCAGTACCGGCAGTAACCACACCTGTATATAGCACTGAGTAGTAATCTGTACAGTTCAGTTCCAGAGTGAACCACGTTGAGTAAACACCTGTTGTACCGTTCTCCTGCAGTCTGTGTCTTACTACTGACGGACACAACAGAATTTGACATTTCTGACCCGCTCGGAGCGGGGGTGCCCGAAGACCGCTGGAAACCCTGAAGTTCGGGTTCCGCCACACGCTGTTTTATCTCCACAGCGTGCACGGGACCCCGCTCGGCAGTCAGCTTGATTGACAGGCTTGCTTCCAATCGGGCAGGGAACGCTGAGGGAGTGCTGCATTGTCAGAGGTGCCGTCTTTTGGATGAGACGTTAAACCGATGCCCCGTCTGCTCTCGCAGGTGGACGTAAAAGATTCCAAGGCACTATTTCGAAGAAGAGCAGGGGAGTTATCCCCGGTGTCCTGGCCAATATTTATCCCTCTATCCACATAACAAAAACAGATTATCTGGTCATCATCACATTGCTGTTTGTGGGAGCTTGTTGTGCGCAAATTGGCTGCCGCGTTTCCTACATTACAACTGTCGTCCTTACCTATATGTGATTCATCAACGTCATTGAATCTTAACGGCCCTCTGAAATGGCCTAGCAAACTACTCAGTTGTACCAAGTCACTACAAAAAATGCATAATAAGAATAAAACGGGCCGGACCGCCCAGCATTGAGCTAGGCATTGGATTTGGACATGAGAAAGGCACACCCAGCCCAGTCGACCCTGTAAAGTCCTCCTCACCGACAGCTGGGGACTTGTGCCAAAATTGGGAGAGCTGTCCCACAGACTAGTCAACAACAGCCTGACATAGTCACACTCACAGAATCGTACCTTTCAGCCAATGTCCCAGACTCTTCCATCACTATCTCTGGGCATGTCCTGTCCCACCGACAGACCCACCAGAGTTGGGGGCACAGACAGGAGGGAGTGTCCCTGGGTGGTATACAGACAGGAGGGAGTGTCCGTGGGTGGTTACAGACAGGAGGGAGAGTCCCTGGGTGGTATACAGACAGGAGGGAGGGTCCCTGGGTGGTATACAGACAGGAGGGAGTGTCCGTGGGTGGTTACAGACAGGAGGGAGTGTCCCTGGGTGGTTACAGACAGGAGGGAGTGTCCCTGGGTGGTATACAGACAGGAGGGAGTGTCCCTGGGTGGTTACAGACAGGAGGGAGTGTCCCTGGGTGGTTTAAAGACAGGAGGGAGTGTCCCTGGGTGGTATACAGACAGGAGGGACTGTCCCTGGGTGGTATACAGACAGTAGGGAGTGTCCCTGGGTGGTATACAGACAGGAGGGAGGGTCCATGGGAGGTATACAGACAGGAGGGAGTGTCCCTGGGAGGTTACAGACAGGAGGGAGTGTCCCTGGGTGGTATACAGACAGGAGGGAGTGTCCCTAGGTGGTATACAGACAGGAGGGAGTGTCCGTGGGTGGTTACAGACAGGAGGGAGTGTCCCTGGGTGGTATACAGACAGGAGGGAGTGTCCCTGGGTGGTATACAGACAGGAGGGAGTGTCCGTGGGTGGTTACAGACAGGAGGGAGTGTCCCTGGGTGGTTACAGACAGGAGGGAGTGTCCCTGGGTGGTATACAGACAGGAGGGAGTGTCCCTGGGTGGTTACAGACAGGAGGGAGTGTCCCTGGGTGGTTTAAAGACAGGAGGGAGTGTCCCTGGGTGGTATACAGACAGGAGGGACTGTCCCTGGGTGGTATACAGACAGTAGGGAGTGTCCCTGGGTGGTATACAGACAGGAGGGAGGGTCCATGGGAGGTATACAGACAGGAGGGAGTGTCCCTGGGAGGTTACAGACAGGAGGGAGTGTCCCTGGGTGGTATACAGACAGGAGGGAGTGTCCCTAGGTGGTATACAGACAGGAGGGAGTGTCCCTGGGTGGTTACAGACAGGAGGGAGTGTCCCTGGGTGGTATACAGACAGGAGGGAGTGTCCCGGGGTGGTTACAGACAGGAGGGAGTGTCCCTGGGTGGTATACAGACAGGAGGGAGTGTCCCTGGGTGGTATACAGACAGGAGGGAGTGTCCCTGGGTGGTTACAGACAGGAGGGAGTGTCCCTGGGTGATATACAGACAGGAGGGAGTGTCCCTGGGTGGTATACAGACAGGAGGGAGTGTCCCTGGGTGGAATACAGACAGGAGGGAGTGTCCCTGGGTGGTATACAGACAGGAGGGAGGGTCCCTGGGTGGTATACAGACAGGAGGGAGTGTCCCTAGGTGGTATACAGACAGGAGGGAGTGTCCCTGGGTGGTATACAGACAGGAGGGAGCGTCCCTGGGTGGTATACAGACAGGAGGGAGTGTCCCTGGGTGGTATACAGACAGGAGGGAGTGTCCCTGGCTGGTATACAGACAGGATGGTGTGTCCCTGGGTGGTATACAGACAAGAGGGAGTGTCCCGGGGTGGTTACAGACAGGAGGGAGTGTCCCTGGCTGGTATACAGACAGGAGGGAGTGTCCCTGGGTGGTATACAGACAGGAGGGAGTGTCCCTGGGTGGTATACAGACAGGAGGGAGTGTCCCTGGGTGGTTACAGACAGGAGGGAGTGTCCCGGGGTGGTTACAGAGAGGAGGGAGTGTCCCTGGGTGGTATACAGACAGGAGGGAGTGTCCCTGGGTGGTATACAGACAGGAGGGAGTGTCCCTGGGTGGTATACAGACAGGAGGGAGTGTCCCGGGGTGGTTACAGACAGGAGGGAGTGTCACTGGGTGGTATACAGACAGGAGGGAGTGTCCCTGGGTGATATACAGACAGGAGGGAGTGTCCCTGGGTGGTATCCAGACAGGAGGGAGTGTCCCTGGGTGGTTACAGACAGGAGGGAGTGTCCCTGGGTGGTATACAGACAGGAGGGAGTGTCCCTGGGTGGAATACAGACAGGAGGGAGTGTCCCTGGGTGGTATACAGACAGGAGGGAGTGTCCCTGGGTGGTATACAGACAGGAGGGAGTGTCCCTGGGTGGTATACAGGCAGGAGGGAGTGTCCCTGGGTGGTATACAGACAGGAGGGAGTTTCCCTGGGTGGTATACAGACAGGAGGGAGTGTCCCGGGCTGGTATACAGACAGGAGGGTGTGTCCCTGGGTGGTATACAGACAGGAGGGAGTGTCCCGGGGTGGTTACAGACAGGAGGGAGTGACCCTGGGTGGTATACAGACAGGAGGGAGTGTCCCTGGGTGGTATACAGACAGGAGGGAGAGTCCCTGGCTGGTATACAGACAGGAGGGAGTGTCCCTTGGTGGTATACAGACAGGAGGGAGTGTCCCTGGGTGGTATACAGACAGGAGGGAGTATCCCTGGTTGGTATACAGACAGGAGGGAGTGTCCCTGGGTGCTATACAGACAGGAGGGAATGTCCCTGGGTGGTTACAGACAGGAGGGAGTGTCCCGGGGTGGTTACAGACAGGAGGGAGTGTCCCTGGGTGATATACAGACAGGAGGGAGTGTCCCTGGGTGGTATACAGACAGGAGGGAGTGTCCCGGGCTGGTATACAGACAGGATGGTGTGTCCCTGGGTGGTATACAGACAAGAGGGAGTGTCCCTGGGAGGTTACAGACAGGAGGGAGTGTCCCTGGGTGGTATACAGACAGGAGGGAGTGTCCCTAGGTGGTATACAGACAGGAGGGAGTGTCCCTGGGTGGTTACAGACAGGAGGGAGTGTCCCTGGGTGGTATACAGACAGGAGGGAGTGTCCCGGGGTGGTTACAGACAGGAGGGAGTGTCCCTGGGTGGTATACAGACAGGAGGGAGTGTCCCTGGGTGGTATACAGACAGGAGGGAGTGTCCCTGGGTGGTTACAGACAGGAGGGAGTGTCCCTGGGTGATATACAGACAGGAGGGAGTGTCCCTGGGTGGTATACAGACAGGAGGGAGTGTCCCTGGGTGGAATACAGACAGGAGGGAGTGTCCCTGGGTGGTATACAGACAGGAGGGAGGGTCCCTGGGTGGTATACAGACAGGAGGGAGTGTCCCTAGGTGGTATACAGACAGGAGGGAGTGTCCCTGGGTGGTATACAGACAGGAGGGAGCGTCCCTGGGTGGTATACAGACAGGAGGGAGTGTCCCTGGGTGGTATACAGACAGGAGGGAGTGTCCCGGGCTGGTATACAGACAGGATGGTGTGTCCCTGGGTGGTATACAGACAAGAGGGAGTGTCCCGGGGTGGTTACAGACAGGAGGGAGTGTCCCTGGCTGGTATACAGACAGGAGGGAGTGTCCCTGGGTGGTATACAGACAGGAGGGAGTGTCCCTGGGTGGTATACAGACAGGAGGGAGTGTCCCTGGGTGGTTACAGACAGGAGGGAGTGTCCCGGGGTGGTTACAGAGAGGAGGGAGTGTCCCTGGGTGGTATACAGACAGGAGGGAGTGTCCCTGGGTGGTATACAGACAGGAGGGAGTGTCCCTGGGTGGTATACAGACAGGAGGGAGTGTCCCGGGGTGGTTACAGACAGGAGGGAGTGTCACTGGGTGGTATACAGACAGGAGGGAGTGTCCCTGGGTGATATACAGACAGGAGGGAGTGTCCCTGGGTGGTATCCAGACAGGAGGGAGTGTCCCTGGGTGGTTACAGACAGGAGGGAGTGTCCCTGGGTGGTATACAGACAGGAGGGAGTGTCCCTGGGTGGAATACAGACAGGAGGGAGTGTCCCTGGGTGGTATACAGACAGGAGGGAGTGTCCCTGGGTGGTATACAGACAGGAGGGAGTGTCCCTGGGTGGTATACAGGCAGGAGGGAGTGTCCCTGGGTGGTATACAGACAGGAGGGAGTTTCCCTGGGTGGTATACAGACAGGAGGGAGTGTCCCGGGCTGGTATACAGACAGGAGGGTGTGTCCCTGGGTGGTATACAGACAGGAGGGAGTGTCCCGGGGTGGTTACAGACAGGAGGGAGTGACCCTGGGTGGTATACAGACAGGAGGGAGTGTCCCTGGGTGGTATACAGACAGGAGGGAGAGTCCCTGGCTGGTATACAGACAGGAGGGAGTGTCCCTTGGTGGTATACAGACAGGAGGGAGTGTCCCTGGGTGGTATACAGACAGGAGGGAGTGTCCCTGGGTGGTTACAGACAGGAGGGAGTGTCCTGGGGTGGTTACAGACAGGAGGGAGTGTCCCTGGGTGGTATACAGACAGGAGGGAGTGTCCCTGGGTGGTATAAAGACAGGAGGGAGTGTCCCTGGGTGGTATACAGACAGGAGGGAGTGTCCCGGGGTGGTTACAGACAGGAGGGAGTGTCCCTGGGTGGTATACAGACAGGAGGGAGTGTCCCTGGGTGGGTATACAGACAGGAGGGTGTGTCCCGGGGTGGTTACAGACAGGAGGGAGTGTCCCTGGGTGGTATACAGACAGGAGGGAGTGTCCCTGGGTGGTATACAGACAGGAGAGAGTGTCCCTGGGTGATTACAGACAGGAGGGAGTGTCCCTGGGTGGGTACACAGACAGGAGGGAGTGTCCCGGGGTGGTTACAGACAGGAGGTAGTGTCCCTGGGTGGTATACAGACAGGAGGAAGTGTCCCGGGGTGGTTACAGACAGGAGGGAGTATCCCTGGGTGGTATACAGACAGGAGGGAGTGTCCCTGGGTGGTATACAGACAGGAGGGAGTGTCCCTGGGTGGTATACAGACAGGAGGGTGTGTCCCTGGGTGGTATACAGACAGGAGGGAGTGTCCCTGGGTGGTTACAGACAGGAGGGAGTGTCCCTGGGTGATATACAGACAAGAGGGAGTGTCCCTGGGTGGTATACAGACAGGAGGGAGTGTTACTGGGTGGTATACAGACAGGAGGGAGTGTCCCTGGGTGGTGTACAGACAGGAGGGAGTGTCCCTGGGTGGTATTCAGACAGGAGGGAGAGTCCCTGGGTGGTATACAGACAGGAGGGAGTGTCCCGGGGTGGTATACAGACAGGAGGGAGTGTCCCTGGGTGGTATACAGACAGGAGGGAGTGTCCCTGGGTGGTATACAGACAGGAGGGAGTGTCCCTGGGTGGAATACAGTCAGGAGGGAGTGTCCCTGCGTGGTATACAGACAGGAGGGAGTGTCCATGGGTGGTTTACAGACAGGAGGGAGAGTCCCTGGGTGGTATACAGACAGGAGGGAGTGTCCCTGGGTGGTATACAGACAGGAGGGAGTGTCCCTGGGTGGTTACAGACAGGAGGGAGTGTCCCTGGGTGGTATACAGACAGGAGGGAGTGTCCCTGGGTGGTATACAGACAGGAGGGAGTGTCCCTGGGTGGTATACAGACAGGAGGGTGTGTCCCTGGGTGGTATACAGACAGAAGGGAGTGTCCCTGGGTGGTATACAGACAGCAGGGAGTGTCCCTGGGTGGTATACAGACAGGAGGGAGTGTCCCTGGGTGGTATACAGACAGAAGGGAGTGTCCCTGGGTGGTTACAGACAGGAGGGAGTGTCCCTGGGTGGTATACAGACAGGAGGGAGTGTCCCTGGGTGATATACAGACAGGAGGGAGTGTCCCTGGGTGGTATACAGACAGGAGGGAGTGTCCCTGGGTGGTATACAGACAGCAGGGAGTGTCCCTGGGTGGTATACAGACAGGAGGGAGTCTCCCGGGGTGGTATACAGACAGGAGGGAGTGTCCCGTGGTGGTTTTAGACAGGAGGGAGTGTCCCTGAGTGGTATACAGACAGGAGGGAGTGTCCCGGGGTGGTATACAGACAGGAGGGAGTGTCCCTGGGTGGTATACAGACAGGAGGGAGTGTCCCTGGGCTGGTATACAGACAGGAGGGAGTGTCCCTGGGTGGTATACAGACAGGAGGGAGTGTCCCTCGGTGGTATAAAGACAGGAGGGAGTGTCCCTGGGCTGGTATACAGACAGGAGGGAGTGTCCCTGGGTGGTATACAGACAGGAGGGAGTGTCCCTGGGTGGTACACAGACAGGAGGGAGTGCCCTGGGTGGTATACAGGCAGGAGGGAGTGTCCCGGGCTGGTACACAGACAGGAGGGAGTGCCCCTGGGTGGTATACAGAGAGGAGGGAGTGTCCCTGTGTGGCTATACAGACAGGAGGGAGTGTCCCGGGGTGGTTACAGACAGGAGGGAGTGTCCCTGGGTGGTATACAGACAGGAGGGAGTGTCCCTGGGTGGTACACAGACAGGAGAGAGTGTCCCTGGGTGGTTACAGACAGGAGGGAGTGTCCCTGGGTGGGTATACAGACAGGAGGGTGTGTCCCGGGGTGGTTACAGACAGGAGGTAGTGTCCCTGGGTGGTATACATACAGGAGGGAGTGTCCCTGGGTGGTATACAGACAGGAGGGAGTATCCCTGGTTGGTATACAGACAGGAGGGAGTGTCCCTGGGTGCTATACAGACAGGAGGGAATGTCCCTGGGTGGTATACAGACAGGAGGGAGTGTCCCTGGGTGGTATACAGACAGGAGGGAGTATCCCTGGTTGGTATACAGACAGGAGGGAGTGTCCCTGGGTGCTATACAGACAGGAGGGAATGTCCCTGGGTGGTTACAGACAGGAGGGAGTGTCCCGGGGTGGTTACAGACAGGAGGGAGTGTCCCTGGGTGATATACAGACAGGAGGGAGTGTCCCTGATTGGTATACAGACAGGAGGGAGTGTCCCTGGGTGGTATACAGACAGGAGGGAGTGTCCCTGGGTGGTATACAGACAGGAGGGAGTATCACTGGGTGGTTTACAGACAGGAGGGAGAGTCCCTGGGTGGTATACAGACAGGAGGGAGTATCACTGGGTGGTTTACAGACAGGAGGGAGTGTCCCTGGGTGGTATACAGACAGGAGGGAGTGTCCCTGGGTGGTATACAGACAGGAGGGAGTGTCCCTGGGTGGTTAGACAGGAGGGAGTGTCCCTGGGTGGTATACAGACAGGAGGGAGTGTCCCGGGGTGGTAACAGACAGGAGGGAGTGTCCCGGGGTGGTTACAGACAGGAGGGAGTGTCCCTGGGTGGTATACAGACAGGAGGGAGTGTCCCTGGGTGGTATACAGGCAGGAGGGCGTGTCCCTGGGTGGTTACAGACAGGAGGGAGTGTCCCTGGGTGGTATACAGACAGGAGGGAGTGTCCCTGGGTGGTATACAGACAGGAGGGTGTGTCCCTGGGTGGTATACAGACAGGAGGGAGTGTCCCTGGGTGGTATACAGGCAGGAGGGCGTGTCCCTGGGTGGTTACAGACAGGAGGGAGTGTCCCTGGGTGGTATACAGACAGGAGGGAGTGTCCCTGGGTGGTCTTAGACAGGAGGGAGTGTCCCTGGGTGGAATACAGACAGGAGGGAGTGTCCCTGGGTGGTATACAGACAGGAGGGAGTGTCCCTGGGTGGTATACAGACAGGAGGGAGTGTCCCTGGGTGGTATACAGGCAGGAGGGAGTGTCCCTGGGTGGTATACAGACAGGAGGGAGTGTCCCGGGCTGGTATACAGACAGGAGGGTGTGTCCCTGGGTGGTATACAGACAGGAGGGAGTGTCCCGGGGTGGTTACAGACAGGAGGGAGTGACCCTGGGTGGTATACAGACAGGAGGGAGTGTCCCTGGGTGGTATACAGACAGGAGGGAGAGTCCCTGGCTGGTATACAGACAGGAGGGTGTGTCCCTGGGTGGTATACAGACAGGAGGGAGTGTCCCTGGGTGGTATACAGACAGGAGGGAGTGTCCCTGGGTGGTTACAGACAGGAGGGAGTGTCCCTGGGTGGTATACAGACAGGAGGGAGTGTCCCTGGGTGGTATACAGACAGGAGGGAGAGTCCCGGGGTGGTTACAGACAGGAGGGAGTGTCCCTGGGTGGTATACAGACAGGAGGGAGTGTCCCTGGGTGGGTATACAGACAGGAGGGAGTGTCCCGTGGTGGTTACAGACAGGAGGGAGTGTCCCTGGGTGGTATACAGACAGGAGGGAGTGTCCCTGGGTGGTATACAGACAGGAGAGAGTGTCCCTGAGTGATTACAGACAGGAGGGAGTGTCCCTGGGTGGGTATACAGACAGGAGGGAGTGTCCCGGGGTGGTTACAGACAGGAGGTAGTGTCCCTGGGTGGTATACAGACAGGAGGAAGTGTCCCGGGGTGGTTACAGACAGGAGGGAGTATCCCTGGGTGGTATACAGACAGGAGGGAGTGTCCCTGGGTGGGATACAGACAGGAGGGAGTATCCCTGGGTGGTATACAGACAGGAGGGAGTGTCCCTGGGTGGGATACAGACAGGAGGGAGTATCCCTGGGTGGTATACAGACAGGAGGGTGTGTCCCTGGGTGGTATACAGACAGGAGGGAGTGTCCCGTGGTGGTTACAGACAGGAGGGAGTGTCCCTGGGTGGTATACAGACAGGAGGGAGAGTCCCTGGGTGGTATACAGACAGGAGGGAGTGTCCCGGGGTGGTATACAGACAGGAGGGAGTGTCCCGGGGTGGTATACAGACAGGAGGGAGTGTCCCTGGGTGGTATACAGACAGGAGGGAGTGTCCCTGGGTGGTATACAGACAGGAGGGAGTGTCCCTGGGTGGAATACAGTCAGGAGGGAGTGTCCCTGCGTGGTATACAGACAGGAGGGAGTGTCCCTGGGTGGTTTACAGACAGGAGGGAGAGTCCCTGGGTGGTATACAGACAGGAGGGAGTGTCCCTGGGTGGTATACAGACAGGAAAGAGTGTCCCTGGGTGGTTACAGACAGGAGGGAGTGTCCCTGGGTGGTATACAGACAGGAGGGAGTGTCCCTGGGTGGTATACAGACAGGAGGGAGTGTCCCTGGGTGGTATACAGACAGGAGGGTGTGTCCCTGGGTGGTATACAGACAGAAGGGAGTGTCCCTGGGTGGTATACAGACAGGAGGGAGTGTCCCTGGGTGGTATACAGACAGGAGGGAGTGTCCCTGGGTGGTATACAGACAGAAGGGAGTGTCCCTGGGTGGTATACAGACAGGAGGGAGAGTCCCTGGGTGGTTACAGACAGGAGGGAGTGTCCCTGGGTGGTATACAGACAGGAGGGAGTGTCCCTGGGTGGTATACAGACAGCAGGGAGTGTCCCTGGGTGGTATACAGACAGGAGGGAGTCTTCCGGGGTGGTATACAGACAGGAGGGAGTGTCCCGTGGTGGTTTTAGACAGGAGGGAGTGTCCCTGAGTGATATACAGACAGGAGGGAGTGTCCCTGGGTGGTATACAGACAGGAGGGCGTGTCCCTGGGCTGGTATACAGACAGGAGGGAGTGTCCCTGGGTGGTATACAGACAGGAGGGAGTGTCCCTGGGTGGTATACAGACAGGAGGGAGTGTCCCTGGGTGGTATACAGGCAGGAGGGAGTGTCCCGGGCTGGTACACAGACAGGAGGGAATGTCCCTGGGTGGTATACAGACAGGAGGGGTGTCCCCGGGTGGTATACAGACAGGAGGGAGTGTCCCTGGGTGGTATACAGACAGGAGGGAGTGTCCCTGGGTGGGTATACAGACAGGAGGGAGTGTCCCGGTGTGGTTTCAGACAGGAGGGAGTGTCCCTGGGTGGTATACAGACAGGAGGGAGTGTCCCTGGGTGGTATACAGACAGGAGAGAGTCTCCTTGGGTGGTTACAGACAGGAAGGAGTGTCCCTGGGTGGGTATACAGACAGGAGGGAGTGCCCCGGGGTGGTTACAAACAGGAGGTAGTGTCCCTGGGTGGTATACAGACAGGAGGGAGTGTCCCGGTGTGGTTACAGACAGGAGGGAGTATCCCTGGTTGGTATACAGACAGGAGGGAGTGTCCCTGGGTGGTATACGGACAGGAGGGAGTGTCCCTGGGTGGTATACAGACAGGAGTGAGTGTCCCTGAGTGGTATACAGACAGGAGGGAGAGTCCCTGGGTGGTAAGCAGACAGGAGGGAGTGTCCCTGGGTGGTATACAGACAGGAGGGAGTGTCCCTGGGTGGTATACAGACAGGAGGGAGTGTCCCTGGGTGGTTACAGACAGGGAGGAGTGTCCCTGGGTGGTTACAGACAGGAGGGAGTGTCCCTGGGTGGTATACAGACAGGAGGGAGAGTCCCTGGGTGGTAAGCAGACAGGAGGGAGTGTCCCTGGGTGGTATACAGACAGGAGGGAGTGTCCCGGGGTGGTATACAGACAGGAGGGAGTGTCCCTGGGTGGTATACAGACAGGAGGGAGTGTCCCTGGGTGGTATACAGACAGGAGGGAGTGTCCCTGGGTGGTATACAGACAGGAGGGAGTGTCCCTGGGTGGTTTACATACAGGAGGGAGAGTCCCTGGGTGGTATACAGACAGGAGGGCGTGTCCCTGGGTGGTATACAGACAGGAGGGAGTGTCCCGGGTGGTTACAGACAGGAGGGAGTGTCCCTGGGTGGTATACAGACAGGCGGGAGTGTCCCTGGGTGGTTACAGACAGGAGGGAGTGTCCCTGGGTGGTATACAGACAGGAGGGAGTGTCCCTGGGTGGGTACAGACAGGAGGGAGTGTCCCTGGGTGGTATACAGACAGGAGGGAGTGTCCCTGGGTGGTATACAGACAGGAGGGAGTGTCCCTGGGTGGTATACAGACAGGAGGGAGTGTCCCGGGTGGGTACAGACAGGAGGGAGTGTCCCTGGGTGGTATACAGACAGGAGGGAGTGTCCCTGGGTGGTATACAGACAGGAGAGAGTCTCCCTGGGTGGTTACAGACAGGAGGGAGTGTCCCTGGGTGGTCACAGACAGGAGGGAGTGTCCCTGGGTGGTATACAGACAGGAGGGAGTGTCCCTGGGTGGTCACAGACAGGAGGGAGTGTCCCTGGGTGGTATACAGACAGGAGGGAGTGTCCCTGGGTGGGTACAGACAGGAGGGAGTGTCCCTGGGTGGTATACAGACAGGAGGGAGTGTCCCTGGGTGGTATACAGACAGGAGGGAGTGTCCCTGGGTGGTATACAGACAGGAGGGAGTGTCCCGGGTGGGTACAGACAGGAGGGAGTGTCCCTGGGTGGTATACAGACAGGAGGGAGTGTCCCTGGGTGGTATACAGACAGGAGAGAGTCTCCCTGGGTGGTCACAGACAGGAGGGAGTGTCCCTGGGTGGTATACAGACAGGAGGGAGTGTCCCTGGGTTGTCACAGACAGGAGGTAGTGTCCCTGGGTGGTATACAGACAGGAGGGAGTGTCCCTGGGTGGGTATACAGACAGGAGGGAGTGTCCCTGGGTGGTATACAGACAGGAGAGAGTCTCCCTGGGTGGTTACAGACAGGAGGGAGTGTCCCTGGGTGGTATACAGGCAGGAGGGCGTGTCCCTGGGTGGTTACAGACAGGAGGGAGTGTCCCTGGGTGGTATACAGACAGGAGGGAGTGTCCCTGGGTGGTATACAGACAGTAGTGAGTGTCCCTGAGTGGTATACAGACAGGAGGGAGTGTCCCTGGGTGGGTATACAGACAGGAGGGAGTGTCCCGGGGTGGTTACAGACAGGAGGTAGTGTCCCTGGGTGGTATACAGACAGGAGGGAGTGTCCCTGGGTGGTATACAGACAGGAGGGAGTGTCCCTGGGTGGTAACAGACAGGAGGGAGTGTCCCTGGGTGGTATACATACAGGAGGGAGTGTCCCTGAGTGGTATACAGACAGGAGGGAGTCTCCCTGGGTGGTATACAGACAGGAGGGAGTGTCCCTGGGTGGTATACAGACAGGAGGGAGTGTCCCTGGGTGGTATACAGACAGGAGGGAGTGTCCCTGGGTGGTAACAGACAGGAGGGAGTGTCTCTGGGTGGTTACAGACAGGAGGGAGTGTCCCTGAGTGGTATACAGACAGGAGGGAGTCTCCCTGGGTGGTATACAGACAGGAGGGAGTGTCCCTGGGTGTTATACAGACAGGAGGGAGTGTCCCTGGGTGGTATACAGACAGGAGGGAGTGTCCCCGGGTGGTATACAGACAGGAGGGAGTGTCTCTGGGTGGTTACAGACAGGAGGGAGTGTCCCTGGGTGGTTACAGACAGGAGGGAGTCTCCCTGGGTGGTTACAGACAGGAGGGAGTGTCCCTGGGTGGTTACAGACAGGAGGGAGTGTCTTTGGGTGGTATACAGACAGGAGGGAGTCTCCCTGGGTGGTTACAGACAGGAGGGAGTGTCCCTGGGTGGTTACAGACAGGAGGGAGTCTCCCTGGGTGGTTACAGACAGGAGGGAGTGTCCCTGGGTGGTTACAGACAGGAGGGAGTGTCCCTGGGTGGTATTCAGACAGGAGGGAGTGTCCCTGGGTGGTTACAGACAGGAGGGAGTGTCTTTGGGTGGTATACAGACAGGAGGGAGTGTCCCTGGGTGGTTACAGACAGGAGGGAGTGTCCCTGGGTGGTTACAGACAGGAGGGAGTGTCCCTGGGTGGTATACAGGCAGGAGGGCGTGTCCCTGGGTGGTTACAGACAGGAGGGAGTGTCCCTGGGTGGTATACAGACAGGAGGGAGTGTCCCTGGGTGGTTACAGACAGGAGGGAGTGTCCCGGGGTGGTATACAGACAGGAGGGAGTGTCCCTGGGTGGTATACAGGCAGGAGGGCGTGTCCCTGGGTGGTTACAGACAGGAGGGAGTGTCCCTGGGTGGTTACAGACAGGAGGGAGTGTCCCTGGGTGGTATACAGACAGGAGGGAGTGTCCCTGGGTGGTATACAAACAGGAGGGAGTGTCCCTGTGTGGTTACAGACAGGAGGGAGTGTTCCTGGGTGGTTACAGACAGGAGGGAGTGTCCCGGGGTGGTATACAGACAGGAGGGAGAGTCCCTGGGTGGTATACAGACAGGAGGGAGTGTCCCTGGGTGGTTACAGACAGGAGGGAGTGTTCCTGGGTGGTATACAGACAGGAGGGAGTGTCCCTGGGTGGTTACAGACAGGAGGGAGTGTCCCTGGGTGGTATACAGACAGGAGGGAGTGTCCCTGGGCGGTATACAGACAGGAGGGAGTGCCCCGGGCTGGTATATGTAATGATATCAACAAATACTGACGTTATTTGCCTGTTTGATTATCATGCCTTGCCAGCATAATTGCATGTATTGATTGCTTGTGCCTGACCAGCAGAGTGCATGTGACCAAGAGAAGCAAGGCAGTGAGTTTAGTTTCAGTTTCGTTCTAGATGCATCAAAAGCATCGTGTCTCCTTTAAAAGCTGTATAAAAGAGTTGAACAAGTTTTAGATTAAAAGTCATTCTCTTTCATAAATGTCTCGTCATTGAACCCACTAAGAAATCAATACATGGTGTCAGAAGTGATTGAAAGAGATGAAGAGAAAAAATCTGAAGTTAAATCAGCTCTCCACAAATTAGCAAGCCAAAAGAGAACATCGTTGCTTACCATTGGAGAATAGCTAACGAAGTGAAAAAATGGAAGGTTTACACCCACCGGCGACGCTTCAGTTGACAGGTAATGTGGCTGAAAATTGGAGGAGGTTCAAACAACGTTTGGGGTTGCATTTATCAGCAATCGGAGCTGACGAGAAAGGTGATAAAATGAATGCGTCACTGTTCTTACATGTCGTGGGTGATGAAGCGCTGGAGGTGTATAATAACTTCACATTCGCTGCTGATGGAGACAAAATGAAGCTAGATAAAATAATGGAACAGTTTGAGGCCTACTGCATACCTAAACGTAACGTTACATTTGAGAGGCACAGATTTTTCACATGTTTACAGAAAACGGGTGAGACTATTGATCAGTATGTGACTGAACTGAGAAACAGAAGCAAATCGTGTGAATTTGGGGGATTGACAGACTCGCTGATAAAAGACAGACTGGTGTGTGGTATTCCAGATAATGGCCTAAGGGAAAGACTGCTAAGAGAGCAAGATCTAGACCTGGGAAAAGCCATAGCACTGTGTAGGGCTACAGAGACTGTGAAGTTGCAGGCAAAGGAGCTGTTCAGTGACAGTAGCTGCAACGTGGATGCAGTGAGTAAGAATGGACACAACCCGTTTAACAAAACGAGCGCCAATGTGAAAAAAGAGGCATGGCCAGCGAACAAAAATGAAAGGGACAATCGAAAGCCATCTAGTCGATGCGGTACACAGCATCCACCAAAAAAGTGTCCAGCATAAAAAATGCAATATTTGCAACAAAAACAACCATTATGCCCGTTGCTGTAAGAACCAAGCGCAACAAAGCAAGGTCCATACAGTAGATGAAAGCGAGATAGAGGAGTTCAATGTAGATGTTGTGTCTGAAAACAAAAAAGAAGAAAGAGACTGGATGTTGACACTAAAAGTGAAAGACATACACATTCCATTTAAATTGGATACTGGAGCACAAGTTAATGTGATATCAGAGACTGATTTTAAGAAAATTAGACCCAGACCAAAGATACATGGAATCAAAGTGAAAGTGACAGGATACTCAGGTACTGAGATACCAGTGAAAGGAAGATGCATTGTCAAAGTAACACACAAGGACAGAGAGCACACGTTAGCATTAATCGTGGTGCCAAAGGATGTGCAAGCCATACTAGGTTTAAAAGCCTGTGAGAGACTGAACCTGGTAAAGAGAGTCCTCATTGTGGAAAGCGAAGGAGAGACAGTCTATGATGAACTCATGAAAGAGTACAACGACCTATTTAAGGTTCTAGGCTGCATTCCAGGAGAACACACGATCAGAGTAGATAAAAGTATGACACCGGTCATACATCCATGCAGAAATGTCCCGTTTGCTCTTCAAAAGCAACTGAAGGCAGAGTTGGACAGGATGGAAAGCCTGAACGTGATTCAGAAGATAGATGAGACAACTGAGTGGGTGAGTTCCCTCGTCGTAGTGGACAAAAAGAATGGAAAGCTCAGAATTTGCCTGGATCCAAGAGATCTAAACAGAGCAATAAAGAGAGAGCACTTCAAGCTTCCTACACGTGAGGAAATCATGGCACAGTTTGCAAATGCAAAGTATTTCAGCAAGTTAGATGCATCATCAGGAGTTTGGCAGATGAAATTGGACGAAGCAAGTTCAAGACTGCACGTTCAACAGTCCATTTGGCAGATACAGATTCCTAAGGTTACCATTTGGCATTGCCTCAGCTCCTGAAGTGTATCACAAAACTATCCATATGATCTATGAGCACCTGGAGGGAGTTGATACATCAATGGATGACATCATAGTGTGGGGAACCACGAGAACTGAGCATGATGAGAGACTGAAAAAATTGCTGGAAGCAACAAGGAAAACAAACCTGAAGCTGAATAGAGAGAAATGCCAGCTCGGGGTGACAGAACTGACATTCGTGGGAGATATCCTTAGCAGTGAGGGCATCAGACCAGATCCCAGAAAGGTGTCCGCCATTGAGAATATGCCAAAGCCACAATGCAAAAAGGACGTGCAGAGGTTTAATGGAATGATCAACTACATGGGGAAATTCATATCCAACCTCTCAGAAAAGATGGCGCCACTGAGAAGACTAACTGAAAAGAACATAGAATGGGAATGGAATCATGAGCATGAGAAGTCATGGAGCAATCTAAAGAAACTGCTCACAGAGGAACCAGTTCTGAGGTTTTATGACCCAGCGAGACCCATCAAGATATCATCAGATGCATCACAGAGTGGGCTCGGTGCCGTTATTCTGCAACAATATGACTAATGGCAACCTATTGCATATGCATCGCGCTCAATGACAGACGCGGAGACGCGATATGCTCAAATAGAAAAGGAGCTGCTCAGCATCACATACGCCTGTGGAAGATTTCACCAGTTTGTGGCAGGACAAGCAATCAGTGTAGAGACTGACCATAAGCCCTTGATTGCATTGTTCCAAAAGCCACTAAATAGCTGTCCACTTAGAATACAAAGAATGATGATCAGGCTGCAACGCTATACACTGAATGTTGCGTACACACCTGGTAAACTGATGTATACAGCAGACACGTTGTCCAGAGCTGTTGACCCAAGTAAGCCCGCAAACACCACAATGGATGAAAAAGTGAACGCCTACGTGGACATGATCACAAGTGCACTGCCCATAGCAGATGCAAAAATGGAGCTCATAAAGACTGAGACAAACAAAGATGAAACAATGAGACGACTGAGAAAAAGCATCTTGGATGGATGGCCCAACATGAAGCAAGACTGCTCACCTGACATGGCAGAGTACTGCAACTGCAGGGCGGAACTATCAGTGGTCGAAGACATCATCTACAAAGGAAGTAAAATAGTTATCCCAAAGAGTCTGAGAAAAGAGATATTAAAAAACATCCATGGAGGACATCTGGGAATCGAAAAGTGTAAGAAAAGAGCACAAGAGGTGATGTACAGGCCACGAATCAACCAAGATGTGACAAATGAGGTGTCAAACTGCACAATATGCCTGAAATATCAAGCAAGCAATCCGGTAGAACCATTAAAGCCACACCCAGCGCCAGACAGACCTTACCAGAAGGTAGGCGCTGACCTATTCGTATGTCAAGGGAAGGACTATCTTGTAGTCACAGACTATTACTCCCTGTATCCAGAGGTTTGTAGACTGTACACCACCACTGCAGATGCTGTGATAACATGTATGAAAGCCATATTCTCCAGACATGGCGTGGCAAGCGAGGTCTTCACAGACAACGGACCCCAGTTTTACAATGCAAGTTTCCGACACTTTGCCAAAGAGTGGGACTTTGTCCACACAACGTCAAGTCCTCACTTTCCACAGTCCAATGGTCTAGTGGAAAAATCGGTCCAGACAGTGAAAAGACTGATGTACAAGGCAAAAGACGGTGGAACTGACTTCTACCAGAGCATGCTTGTATACCGCACAATGCCGCTCGAGTGTGGTATGTCACCAGCCCAACTCCTGATGGGACGTCGGCTAAGGTCAAACCTACCCATCCCGGAGAACCTCCTGAAAACAAAAAAGGGGGAGAAAGTGAGGAAGTTCAAAGAACAACAGAAAGAAAAGCAAAAGTACTACTATGACAAAGGAACACAAAACCTACCTGAACTCCACACTGGTGACCAAGTAAGGTTCAAAGACAAAACAAACACATGGATTCAGAAGGGAACTGTCCTGAGTGAAGTTCAACCAAGATCATACACCATTCAGACAGATGAGGGTGCTGTTCTGAGAAGAAATCATTGAGATCTTCTCATGGGACCAGCCACAGCAGGTCAAGAGACTGATACTGTTGAACAACCTGATCACACAGCTGAGAAACCAACATCTGAGGCAACAACTCAGATTCAAGGACAATCAATCAGAAAATCCTTAAGACACGTGAAGCCTCCTGAGAGACTCATTGAGCAAGTTTAAGGACTATTGTTATAGAAGGAAGTAATGTTATCTTATTCGTTCTTCAAGTTCTAGTGTATTTACATATTTCATGTGAACACACAAAGCAAGGTTAAAAAACCTTGATCATGATAATGATAATGTAAGTTCATTAAGTGTTACAGTTAAACTGCAGATTAATACAAAGAAAACATGTTGTTAGTTAAAAGTAAAATACTTTTGTTTTAAGAAAGGGAGATGTAATGATATCAGCAAATAGTGATGTTATTTGCCTGTTTGATTATCATGCCTTACCAGCATAATTGCATGTGTTGATTGCTTGTGCCTGACCAGCAGAGGGCATGTGACTGAGAGAAGCAAGGCAGTGAGTTTAGTTTCAGTTTCGTTCTAGATGCATCACAAGCATCGTGTCTCCTGTAAAAGCTGTATAAAAGAGTTGAACAAGCTTTAGATTAAAAGTCATTCTCTTTCATAAATGTCTCGTCATTGAACCCACAAAGAAATCAATACAGTATACAGACAGGAGGGAGTGCCCCTGGGTGGTTACAGACAGGAGGGAGTGTTCCTGGGTGGTTACAGACAGGAGGGAGTGTCCCTGGGTGGTTACAGACAGGAGGGAGTGTCCCTGGGTGGTATACAGACAGGAGGGAGTGTCCCTGGGTGGTATACAGACAGGAGGAAGTGTCCCCAACATTGACTCTGGACCACATGAAATCTCATGGCATCAGGGGCAAGGAAACCTTCTCCCCGTCTTCACACTGACGACACCCTCATTGTGTTGTGTGGCACTACCACCGTGCTAAATGGGGTAAATTCACGTCAGATTTAGCAGCTCAAAACTGGGGTGCTGTGGGCCATTAGCAGCGCCTCATGCATGTGAATTGTATTCCACCATAATCTAGAAACTCATGGTCTGGCAAAACCCTCACTCCATCAAGCCAGGGGACCAACCCTGGTTCAATAAGGAGTGTAGAAGAGCATGCCAGGAACAGCACCAGGCGTACCTAAAAATGAGGTGCCAACCTGGGGAAGCTGCAACACAGGACTGCATGCATGCTTAAAAGCAGAAGCAGCATGCTATAGACAGAGCTAAGCGATCCCACAACCAACGGATCAGATCAAAGCTCTGCAGTCCTGCCACATCCAGTTGTGAATGGTAGTGAACAATTAAACAACTAACAGGAGGAGGAGGTTCCATGAATACCCCCATCCTCAATGATGGTGGAGCCCAGCACGTGAGTGCAAAAGACAAGGCTGAAGTGTTTGCAACCATCTTCAGCCAGAAGTGCTGACTGGATGATCCATATCGGCCTACTCCCGAGGTCCCCACCATCACAGAATCCAGTCTTCAGCCAGTTCGATTCACTCCATGTGATAGCAAGAAAAGCTGAGCGCACTGGATACAGCAAAGGCTGTGGGCCCTGACAACATCCTGGCTGTAGCACTGAAGACTTGTGCTCCAGAACTAGCATCGCCTCTAGCCAAGCTGCTCCAGTATAGCTACAACACTACAAAATCCTGGAACTCCCTCCCCAACAGCACTGTACCTTCACCACACGGACTGCAGCGGTTCAAGAAGGCGGCTCACCACCACCTTCTCGAGGGCAACTAGGGATGGGCAATAAATGCTGGCCTTGCCAGTGGCACCCACATCCCGTGAATGTATAACTTAAAAATATATATATACATATGCACATATATACACATTCATACACACACACACACACACACACACACATACAAAAACTTATACACACACACATACACACACACACCTATACACACACACATATACACATACACAAACTTATACACACACATATACACACAGGTACGATATTACATTGAAGATGACTCCAGGGCTGGCAGTTCCCTCGGCATCTCCTTTGCTCTGCAACTCTATCCTTGGCCGTCCGTTGCCATCCTTTTCTCTTTCTCCCCCAATCTCCTCTCTTCCCCTGTTTAAGGTCCCCGGCCTCTACTAGTGGAATGCATTTTAGCGGCAACTACACCTTACCTGCTAATTTAAAGTTAACTGGGCCCACTGCCCCTCCCCCGACAATGCCTGCTCTCTGTATTCCACAGCGAGCTCTGGATCTTTGCTCGATTTGGCTTCCAAATTCCTGGAGATCTCTGGATGTCAAGACTGCGCTTCTACACTGGACTGCGCTGGACTACACCGTAAGAGGCTGTGCCTCTGATCTGCTATTCAGTTGCTTAGGTTTTACGGTAGCTTTGTCGAGCCTACAGCCATTCCCACTGCTGCTGTTCCCTGCTGAGCCTGTGACTGGCCTACTGGTCCTACTGGTTTTTCTGCTCCAGCTACAGTCTGGGTCCTGGCTAGAGTTTCACATTCCTGGGCCAAAGTATATTTGTCCGCCGCTTCTGGCTCTTGTGGTGGCCTCCAACTTCGCCACTGTTTTTCTGCCCCGCAATCGATTCTGCACACCTCCTGGATCTTCAGTCCCACGGAAACACCTCCATCAGTGCGTCCTCCCATACTCCACCCTTCACATCGTATCTGGGCTCACTCGCCCTCCACACCTGCCTCCACACCTGCACATCAGTTCGTCGATGCTCCAAGCTGACTCCTACCAGGGGACCTCTGACCTTAACGTCGGACTCTCTCCTATTGTCCCCTCTCTATTACAAAAGCAAAATACTGCAGATGCTGGAAATCTGAAATAAAAACAAAACGTGCTGGAAGCACTCAGCAGGTCAGGCAGCATCCGTGGAGAGAGAGAAACAGAGTTAACATTTCCTGTTAATGACCTTTCGTAGCCAAATCTAGTGGGAGGATAGAAGATTGGGAAGTCTTTAAAAGACAGCAAAAAATAACTAAAAGATTGATTAAGAAAGGGAAGATAGATTATGAAAGTAAATTAGCAAAAAATATAAAAACAGACAGCAAAAGTTTCTATAGTTATATAAAAAGAAAAAGGGTGGCTAAAGTAAATGTTGGTCCCTTAGAGGATGAGACTGGGAAATTAATGGTGGGAAACATGGAGATGGCAAAAACGCTGAACAATTATTTTGTATCAGTCTTTACGGTAGAGGACACTAAGAATATCCCAACACTGGACAAACAGGGGGCTCTAGGGGGGGAGGAGCTAAATACGATTAAAATCACTAAGGAAGTGGTACTTGGTAAAATAATGAGACTCAAGGCGGATAAATCCCCTGGACCTGATGGCTTGCATCCTAGGGTCTTGAGGGAAGTGGCGTTGGGATTGTGGATGCATTGGTAATAATTTTCCAAAACTCCCTGGACTCAGCAAAGGTCCCGGCAGATTGGAAAACTGCTAATGTAACACCCTTATTTAAAAAGGGTAGTTTGCAGAAGGCTGGAAACTATAGACCTGTTAGCCTAACATCTGTGGTTGGTAAAATGTTAGAGTCCATTATTAAGGAGACAGTAATGGGACATTTGGATAAACATAATTTAATAGGACAAACTCAGCATAGTTTCATGAAGGGGAAGTCATGTTTGACAAATTTGCTTGAGTTCTTTGAGGAAGTAACATACAGGGTGGATAAAGAGGAAACAGTGGACGTAGTGTATTTAGACTTCCAAAAGGCATTTGACAAGGTGCCACACAAAAGATTATTGCTCAAGATAAAAAATCACGGGATTGGGGGTAATATTCTGGCGTGGGTGGAGGATTGGCTCTCTAACAGAAAGCAGAGAGTTGGGATAAATGGTTCGTTCTCAGACTGGCAACCAGTAACTAGTGGTGTTCCGCAGGGGTCCGTGCTGGGTCCCCAACTCTTTACAATCTATATTAACGATTTGGAGGAGGGGACCGAGTGTAACATATCAAAGTTTGCAGATGATACAAAGATGGGACGGAAAGTAGTGAGTGAGGAGGACATAAAAAACCTGCAAAGGGACATAGACAGGCTTAGTAAGTGGGCAGAGATTTGGCAGATGGAATACAATACTGGAAAGTGTGAGGTTATGCACTTTGGCAGGAAAAATCATAGAGCAAGTTATTATCTTAATGGGAAGGAACTGGAAAGTACTGTAGTACAAAGGGATCTGGGGGTCCTGGTGCACGAAACTCAAAAAGTTAGTATGCAGGTGCAGCAAGTGATCAAGAAGGTCAATGGAATGTTGGCTTTTATTGCTAGGGGGATAGAATATAAAAACAGGGAGGTATTGCTGCAGTTGTACAAGGTATTGGTGAGACTGCGCCTGGAATACTGCATACAGTTTTGGTGTCCATACTTAAGAAAAGACAGACTTGCTCTCGAGTCAGTACAAAGAAGGTTCACTCGGTTAATCCCGGGGATGAGGGGGTGGTCATATGAGGAGAGGTTGAGTAGATTGGGACTCTACTCATTGGAATTCAGAAGAATGAGAGGCGATCTTATTGAAACATATAAGATTGTGAAGGGGCTTGATCGGGTGGATGTGGTGAGGATGTTCCCAATGATGGGTGAAACTAGAACTAGGGGGCATAATCTTAGAATAAGGGGCTGCTCTTTCAAAACTGAGATGAGGAGAAACTTCTTCACTCAGAGGGTGGTAGGTTTGTGGAATTTGCTGCCCCAGAAAGCTGTGGAAGCTACATCATTAAATAAATTTAAAACAGAAATAGATAGTTTCCTAGAAGTAAAGGGAATTAAGGGTTACGGGGAGCGGGCAGGAAATTGGACATGAGTCTAGGTTCGGAATGGTCATGGCCCTGTGGGTAGTGGAGTGGGCCCAGGGGCCGTGCAGCCTGGTTTTGCTCCGACTGTGTTCTAATTCTGTGTTAGATTTCAGGAGATGGTTTTATTCCTGTTCCTGGCTGGGGTGGAGATCGCCTTTACAGAAGGTAAGTACTGTAGAAAATATAGGGACAGAGTGATCTCCTGGACGAGTTTCGATCGCCTAGATGGGTCGGAGAGGAATTTCCAAGATTTTTTTCTCCCAAATTGGCCATTGGGTTTTTTATCTGGTTTTTCGCCTCTCCCGGGAGATCACATGGGTTCGGGTGGATGGAGAGTGATAGAAGATTTGAGGTTAGGATCAGATCAGCCATGATCTTATTGAATGGTGGAGCAGGCTCAAGGGGCCGATTGGCCTACTCCTGCTCCTATTTCTTATGTCCTTATGTTCTTATAACTAGAAAAAGTTAGAGATTTAACAGAGATTTATCCGTATTCCCTGTTTATTACCAGGATATATCTATCCTAGTCTTGCTGTGTAACCGGACCTATGTAACTTGAGTTTTCTTTGTGCATATTTTGGCTGCCGCTCTGGACCTAAGCCCAAAGTTCTTATTTCCCCTTTTATCTCCCTCTCTTTTACTTCTTTTGTCTTTACCTCTCCTAGGCTCCTCTCTCCTGTCACCCTGCCTCCTATCATTTCTCCTCCCTCAGATACTCTGCCCTCCCAAATCCCTACCCCAACCCTTCAGTACTCTTCGACCTTCCTACTCTCCTGCCGCCCTCCCAGGTTTGACTCCCTCTTAGATAAGCCTACAGCTTCCCTCGGTGCCTCTCTTGGCATCTTCCAAAGTGCCCATCGAGGCATTCATTGCTGCCTCCTTATGAGCAGCAACTCCAACTGCCCCATCCTACCTTCACGCCGACCGATCCCCCCAGCACACCTGCCCGCTGGGGGCTCATCTCTCCTGCCTCTTTCCCTTCCCACTCACCCCTCCCACTGCTGATTCCACGGGCTCTGCCAGCGGTTAAGCTATCACCCCACCACCCCTCTCTGCCTCTCCCTCCAGAATGTCCGTTCACTTGCGGACAATGGCCTTGCCATTCATGAGCTTATTGTGGATGATGCTTGACAGAAGTCTGGCTGGGGGTGACACCTCCCCTCTTAATGAAGCTTCCCTGTCTGGCTTTACCTTCCACCACTTGCCCTGCATATATTCAAGAAGGAGTTAGATATATTTCTTAAGCCTAAAGGGATCAAGGGATATGGGGAGAAAGCAGGGACAGGGTGCTGAATTTGGATGATCAGCCATGATCTCATTAAATGGCAGAACAGGCTCGAGGGGCTGAATGGCCTACTCCTGCTCCTATCTTCTATATTTCTATGTTTCTGCCCAAACGGTTGTGGTCACGGTGTGGCTCTTATCACCAAATCACACCTTGGTCTGTCCTCCTACTCCTCTGGCACTTTCGCCTCCGTTGGGCATTTCACCTTGTTCCATCCCTCTCGCCTCCCATTTCAAATCCTCGTTCTCTACCACCTAGCCAAGTGCCACACCAAATTTCTTCCCAATATCTTCAATGCTTTCCTCCCTCAGCCTCTGCATTGAGTGACTTCTAATCCTCGGTGATTGAAACTGTTAGATCCGTGGTTCAGTGGATAAATAATTACACGGATGCTGTACATAAACAAATAACAGGTCTTTACTGGAGGAGGGCAATCTCTAGACTGGGGTACAGGGGCATGCGCACAGCTTATATGCTGGTGTGGTTACTGCCGGTGCTACAGTATACAGGAGCTGTAAAAAGTAGTTCTTGTAGTGTATGTACCCGTCTACCTTTAAGGAAACTATTGTATGTAACCGTTCACCTTTAAGAGAACTACTTTAGGTGTGGCACTACTTGTTTGGCTTCTGTATACTGTAATACTGACAGTGACCACACCAGTATATAAGCGTTGTGGTAGGATTCCTTGGGCAGATTCGCCCTGACCTTCGAATAGTAAGTCCTGTTTGTTTGTTACTCCTGAAGTCTGTGTCGTTATTAACTGCACAACCCACAGACTTTACAGTGGCGACGAGTCCGATCGTACCCTGCGGCAAGACTACCAAAGCAACTAAAGAGCATCGAAGAGAGGCAACCGCCCTCGTCGTTCTGCTGGGAGTAAACACGAGGCTGCAGCAATAGAAAGGAGGAAGACTTTAGCAACAAAAGCTTCCATCAGCAACAGGCACTGACTGTCCCTTCTGCCACGGTGCGGAGTGAGCCGATCAGCAGGAAGCAAGGCGGCCACGGAGACTGTGAGTAAGGGAAAGTGTAAAGAATATCCGGAGGATAAGGGCTGTGCACTCGACCACGGTCGAGGGGGAAAGGAGCCAGACGGAAAGTCGGGTCCAACGGCGTCGTGAGACAGCCAGACCGCGATCGGCGGGAAAGCCGGGCAGCGACCGAAGCCACGAAGCGCTGAGACCGGGAGCGTAGGCGCGGGAAGAGAGAAACTCAGCCGCAGCCGGGGAGGGAAGCACCGGACTGCGAGAGGGCTGGGAGGCGAATGGGAACCGAGCGTGCGGGAGAAACAGAGCCGACCAAGGGAGACTGCGCGAGAGCCAGTCCAGCGGCTGAACTGTTCTCCGTCAACGGGGTGTACCCAGAGCCGGTAGAGCCGTGCGAGCGGGAGAGAGAGACAGAGCCGAGCAAGGGGAACTGTGCGAGAGCCAGCCCAGCGGCTGAACCTGTCCGCTGTGGGGAAAGCGTACCCCTCCCACCAGGGAAGAAATGCGGGAAGCCACCATTAGGCGGAGAAGACGACAGACGCGGGAAACCGCCATTGAAGGGGCGGGGAGAGAAGGAAAGAGCGGGAAACCGCCATTTTCGCGGGAAAAGCCGCCATCTTAGAAAAAAAAAATAATAATTTAAAGAAATTCTTGTGTTGTTCCCAAGGAAAGGAAGATGCCGGAGCGTGGGGACATCAACGATTTTAATTCTGAGATAGAAGACTGGACCACGTACGTGGAACGTATTGAGATACATTGTAAGGCTAATAAAATAGCAAAGGATGAAAAAGCTTTAACCTTACTTAACATAATGGGTGCGAAAACATTCGGGTTGTTGAAGCATCTTCTCTCACCAGCTAAACCGGCGGATCAGACTTTCGATGATATTGTAGCAGTGCTGAAGGATCACTTGAACCCCGCACCGTTGATGTTGGCTGAACGATTCAAATTCTATGCAAGAACGCAACGGAAAGACGAAAGCAACGCGGAATACTTGGTCGAACTGCGTAGGCTAGCGAAACACTGCCAGTTCGGAGGGAATCTGACAGAGGCACTGCGAGACAAGTTCGTATGCGGATTGTCCAAGGAAGGGACGCAAAAGCGACTACTCGTAGAGAACGATCTTCCACTGGATAAGGCTGTCCTTATCGCAGCATCAAACGAAGCCGCAGCGAAAGGAACTGCGGAAATGCAGCTAAAGGCAGCGGCACTCAGGGTACAACAAATTACTTCGGGTACAACGAAATGCTATCATTGTGGGAAGACAACACATGACCAGAACCAATGCTGGTTTAAAAAACAAGAATGTAGGAAATGTGGCAAGCTCGGTCACATGGCTAAGGTATGCCGGTCAGGAACGACGTACAACAATAATGAGTCACCACAAAAATGGTACAGAAAGGTACAAGAGGTGACTAGGAAGAGTCTGAAGGAACAGAAGTCGGACTCACACTCCAACTGCAAAGGACTGGACAGTCTAAGAATTCACAATGTGAGTAATGAAGCTGACCGACAGACTATCTGGATCACGCTACAGATTGCCAAAGTCCAAGTAAAAATGGAAGTGGACACCGGATCGGCGTTGACGGTCATGAATAAGCATGACTATAAAAAGTTATTCAAGCATATTCCACTACGGGATACGGAACTAGTACTGCAGACATACACGGGGCACAAAGTATTCCCCATCGGAAAGATAGAAGTCAAGGTGAGATACTAGGATAAAGATCACCACCGGTTGGACCTGTATGTGTTGCCTGAGGGAGGTACACCACTTCTGGGATGGGAGTGGATCCGAAAAATAAAGATGGACTGGCATTCACTAAACACCATGACGGTGGATTCCGGAAAAGAGGATGTCAAACCTGAACGGTTGTCCAGAATATTGGACGAAGCTAAAGAGGTATTCCAGCAAGTACTGGGAACACTGCGAGGAATTAAAGCAAAGGTTAAGATTGCAGAACATGCAAGCCCAAAGTTTTTTAAGGCCAGATCGGTACCTTACGCAATACGACCAGCTGTGGAGGCAGAACTGGAAGAACTTGAACGATCAGAGGTCCTGTCAAAAGTGGACTGGAGTGAGTGGGCCACGCCCATTGTTCCCGTCATGAAGTCCTCATCAAGTAATAAGCCAGGGGGACCGGGGAAGGTCCGTATCTGCGGAGATTTCAAGATCAAAGTGAATCCCGTGCTTCACACGGTACAATACCCGCTTCCGCGGATTGAAGATATCTTTGCTTCGTTGGCTGGAGGGAAGCACTTCACCAAGATAGACCTGGCTCAGGCATATTTACAGATGGAGGTCGAGGAAGAGTCACGCCAGTACCTCACCATCAACACACACAGAGGCTTGTATCGCTATAATAGACTGGTCTTTGGGGTAGCTTCGGCGCCAGCAATTTGGCAGAGGGCCATGGAGCAGGTATTACAAGGAATTCCAAGCACGCAGTGCTACTTAGATGATATTCTGATCACGGGAAAAGACGAGGAAGAACACCTCACAAATTTGAAACTGGTACTCACCAGGTTGAAGGAGTATGGCCTTCGGGTTAATCGCAAGAAGTGTGAGTTCTTCCAAAAACGGATCTCATACTGCGGTCATGTCATTGACCGAGAGGGACTGCACAAGTCACCTGAAAAGATAGAAGCGGTCGTGAAGGCCCCCGCTCCAGGAAACGTATCACAGTTAAGATCATTCTTGGGGTTGATTAATTACTATCACAAGTTTCTGCCAAATTTATCCACGGTGCTGCATCCGCTGAATGCTCTGTTGCGGAAAGATACACCATGGAAGTGGAGTGAGGAATGCAGAAAGGCTTTTCGCAGAAGCAAGGAGTTGATTACCTCTGAAGAAGTGTTGGCTCATTTCAACCCAACGTTACCCCTTCGTCTAGCTTGTGATGCTTCCCCGTACGGAATTGGAGCAGTACTGTCGCACAGGCTACCAAATGGCTCGGAAAGGCCAGTGGCATTCGCGTCCCGATCGTTGACCTCTGCAGAGCGAAATTATGCTCAAATAGATAGGGAGGCCCTCAGTCTGGTGTGGGGCGTGAAGAAATTCAATCATTACCTGCAATGTAAGAAGTTCACATTACTGACAGACCACCAGCCGTTGGTGTCCATATTCAACCCAAACAAGGCCGTTTCCACCATGACAGCACAAAGGTTACAAAGGTGGTCCGTGTTACTTGGGGCACACCAATATGACATCGAATACAAAAGGTCCAACCAGCATGGAAATGCTGATGGGTTATCGCGCTTGCCATTACCGATGGTAGAAGAAGCGAGTACAGTGGACCCAGTAGAGATGTTCCACTCATCCATAGTGGAGTGTCTACCGATAACAAACTCAATGATCGAGAACGAGACAAGGAATGACCCGACTCTTTCACGAGTCTATGATTTAACGGTGGAGGGATGGCCAGCACAGAGCGAACCAACACTGCAAGCATTTTCACAGAGGAAAGAACAACTGTCAGTGTGTCGAGGAACCCTGATGTGTGGATCTAGAGTGGTGATTCCACCCAAACTCCAAAGGAAGGTGCTAAAGGAGCTACACGAAGGACATCTGGGTGGAGTGAAGATGAAGAACCTAGCAAGAGCGTTTGTGTGGTGGCCAGGCATTGATGGAGACATCGAAGAGATCACTAAGAACTGCCTAGGATGTCAGAGGGTTCAGAATGCGCCACCACAGGCTCCTCTGCATCCATGGGAGTGGCCCTCATCTCCTTGGCAAAGAGTACACATCGACTTTGCTGGTCCATTTATGGACTCGATGTTTCTAATAGCGGTGGATGCCCACTCCAAGTGGCCGGAAGTAATTAAGATGACCACCACCACCACGGAAAAAACCATCACAGTGTTAAGGACTATGTTTGCTAGGAATGGCCTGCCGGAACAGATCTGTTCTGATAATGGACCGCAATTTGTGTCCGAAGAATTCAAGAAATTCTTAAAGAGCAATGGGGTTAAGCACTACACGTCAGCCCCATACCACCCCGCCTCCAATGGATTGGCTGAAAGGTTTGTCCAGACCTTCAAGAAGGCCATAAAGGCCATGGGTAATGAAGACATAAATCTACAACATAAGGTGGATAGCTTTTTGTTGGCCTACCGGAATGCAACACATGCGGTCACAAATCAAACTCCCGCCATGATGTTTTTTAATAGACGCCTAAGATGCCGGCTGGATTTACTCAAACCAAACGTCAGAAGGGACGTAGAGAACCGGCAATTCCAAGGCATGAATGAAAGGGCCACTAGATCTTTCCAGATCGGTCAACGAGTGTTGGCCCGGGACTACCGTACCGAGAAATGGCAGCCTGGAACTATTGGAAAAAGGCTAGGTCCGTTGATGTATACGGTGGACATTGGGGACAATATAATAAGGCGCCATGTGGACCAGATCATAGGGTCCGCCACAAATGGGCAACCGACTTCACCACCTTACCCGGGTAATGTTGAAACTGAGATACCCAGAACACCTACTTCCGATCTGGTAATACTGGAATCAGATGAACCTGACACTGTTTTTCAAGCCGAATCGACTTTGCCAGAAGCACATACTAGCCCGCCGGGAATGACGACACCACTGCGGCGTTATCCGGACAGAATCCGGAAACCTCCAGAAAGACTGAATCTATGAACTGTCTTACATAAGCTGTATATATGTTATAATGTATGTTTACTAAGGAATCAGTATGTTGTAAGCTAAAAAGGGAGGATTGTAGTGTATGTACCCGTCTACCTTTAAGGAAACTATTGTATGTAACCGTTCACCTTTAAGAGAACTACTTTAGGTGTGGCACTACTTGTTTGGCTTCTGTATACTGTAATACTGACAGTGACCACACCAGTATATAAGTGTTGTGGTAGGATTCCTTGGGCAGATTCGCCCTGACCTTCGAATAGTAAGTCCTGTTTGTTTGTTACTCCTGAAGTCTGTGTCGTTATTAACTGCACAACCCACAGACTTTACAGTTCTGACTTAAAGCACATACACTACAATTCCTCCCTTTTTAGATTAATAATACCCCCTTAATATTCAAATAACAATTACATTTTTACATGTACATTCAATAACAAAAGTCCATTTATAGATTCAGTCTTTGGGGCGGCTTCCTGACCCTTTCGGGATAGCGCCTTTCCGGAGGTTCTTGTTCTTGGTGCAGAGGCGATTCTGACCCCCTTTCATCGGGTAGTTCATCGGGTTCCACTGCTACTGGGTCTGAAGTAGATACTACCGGTATGTCGGGTTCATCCCCAGGTACTCGAGACATGGGGTTGACGCATTCCTGTGATGCTAAGATCTGATCAACGTGGCGTCTCACAATGTTCTCCCCGACATCCACTGTGTACATTAATGGCCCCTGCCTTGTACATATTGTTCCGGATTGCCACTTCTCTGTTCGATAGTCCCGGGCCAAGACTGGTTGCCCTACATTGAAGCTCCTTGTCGGCTTCTCGTTGATGTGCTGGAATTGTTTGTCCTCAACATTTCTTCGCACATTTGGTCTGAGCAAGTCCAGACGAGATCTCAACCTTCGGTTAAAGAACATCATGGCCGGGGTCTGGTTAGTAACTGCATGTGTCGCGTTTCGGTAGGCTAATAAGAAATTGTCCATCTTATGCTGCAGTGGAATTTCCTCATCGCACATGGCCTTTATCGCCTTCTTAAAGGTTTGTACGAACCTCTCAGCCAATCCATTGGTGGCTGGATGATACGGGGCGGATGTGTAATGCCTTACCCCATTCCTTTTCATGAATTTTTGGAACTCATCGGACACAAACTGTGGTCCATTATCAGAGCAGATCTGCTCTGGCAACCCGTTTCTGGCAAATATGGTCCGTAGAACTGCAATCGTTTTCTCTGTAGTGGTTGAAGACATCTTTATCACCTCAGGCCACTTTGAATGAGCATCCACTGCTATTAAGAACATTGAGTCCATGAATGGACCAGCGAAATCAATGTGCACCCATTGCCATGGAGAGGAGGGCCACTCCCATGGGTGTAGAGGGGCATGTGGTGGTGCATTTTGGACCTTCTGGCATCCTAAGCAGCTCTTAGTTAGGTCTTCGATTTGTTGATCGATTCCCGGCCACCACACATAAGCCCTAGCTAGGCTTTTCATTATCACTCCCCCCAGATGAACTTCATGTAGATCATTTAGCACTCTCTCCCTTAACTTGGGTGGAATCACCACTCTGGATCCACACATCACTGTCCCCTGGCATACTGACAGCTGTTCTCTTCTGGATGAGAATACTGGCAACAGTGAGTCGCCATGTGTTGGCCATCCCCTCACCGTCAATTCATATACCCGTGACAGCGTCGGATCATTGCGGGTCTCCTTCTCTATATCCGCGTTTGTTACTGGCAATCGTTCAATTATCGACGAATAAAATATCTCGATAGGGTCCACTGCTGGTGCTTCCTCCACAGTAGGCAGTGGCAGGTGCGATAGCCCATCAGCGTTCCCATGCTGTCTCGTGCCTTTATATTCTATTTCATATTGATTCGCCCCTAGAAACAGGGACCATCTTTGTAACCGCTGTGCAGTCATTACTGGCACGCCCTTCTTAGGATTAAAGATGGAGACAAGTGGTTGGTGGTCAGTCAGCAAGGTGAACTTCTGTCCATGCAGATAGTGGTTGAATTTTTTTACTCCCCATACTAGGCTGAGGGCCTCCCTGTCAATCTGGGCGTAGTTGCGCTCGGCTGAGGTTAGTGACCGAGACGCAAAGGCTACTGGCCTCTCCAAACCGTCCGGGAATTTGTGCGACAGCACCGCTCCAATGCCGTAGGGTGATGCATCACATGCCAAACGAATTGGTAGTGCTGGGTTGCAATGGGCCAACACCTCTTTGATGTGATCAATTCTTTACACCTCTGGAAAGCTCGTCTACGTTCGTCATCCCACTTCCATGGTACCCCTGTTTGCAGTAGGGTGTTCAGCGGGTGTAATACCGTAGACAAATTTGGTAAGAACTTGTGGTAATAGTTTACCAGCCCGAGGAACGACCTCAGTTGTGACACATTTTCCGGTGCTGGAGCCTTGACTACTGCCTCTATCTTGTCAGGGGACTTATGTAACCCCTCTTCATCGATGACGTGGCTGCAATACGAGATCTGTTTCTGGAAAAACTCGCACTTGTGGCGATTAGCTCGTAGCCCATATTCCTTTAATCTGGCGAGCACCTTCTCCAAGTTAGCGAGGTGATCACTGTCATTTTCGCCCGTGACCAAGATGTCGCCCAAATAACACTGGGTCCCTGGAATCCCTTGCAGGACCTGATCCATCGCCCTTTGCCAGATAGCCGGAGCCGAGGCTACTCCAAACACCAGCCAGTTGTATTGATAGAGACCTTTATGGGTGTTGATCGTAAGGTAATGCTTCAAAGCTTCTTCTACCTCCATTTGCAAGTACGCCTGGGCTAGATCAATTTTTGTGAAGCGTTTACCACCAGATAGCGAGGCGAAAATATCCTCAATTCATGGAAGCGGATATTGCACCGTGTGAAGGACTGGGTTCACTGTCACCTTAAAATCCCCACAGATGCGGACCTTCTTTGGTTCCCCAGGCGTATTACTCAACGACCTCTTCATTACAGGAATGATGGGTGTAGCCCACTCGCTCCAGTCCACTTTGGACAGTACTCCTGAACGTTCCAACCCTTCCAGCTCTGCTTCAACCGCTGGTCTGATCGCATAAGGCACTGGTCTGGCCTTCAGAAACTTTGGGCTTGCATTATCCTCTATTTTAATTGTTGCTGTTATTCCTTTTAGTGTTCCTAGTCCCTCCTGGAACACTTCTTTTGCGTCAGTTAGCATTTTTGACAGTCGTCCAGGTGTGACGTCATCATCCTTTTTGGCCTCCACCTTCAGTGCCTGTATGGAATGCCAATCTAAATGTATCTTCCAGATCCATTCACGTCCTAGCAGTGGTGGTCCTCCATTTGGCAATACATATATATCCATTTTAGGTATTTCCTGACCTTTATATGTCACTTTCACCCTTATTTTTCCTTTGGGGTAGACTTTTTGCCCCGTATACGTCTTCAAGACAATCTCTGTAGCTTTCAAGGGTATGTGTGAAAATAGCCGCTTGTAGTCTCTTTGATTTATGACTGTTAGAGCTGACCCTGTGTCCAATTCCATTTCCACTTGGACTCCGTCTATCTTGAGTGTAACCCAGATAGTCTGGTGATCCTCCATTTCGGTTACATTATGTAGTTTCAGACAACCCAGCTCCTTGCTTCCGGAGTCTGTGTCACTTTTCTGTTTGTCCATCACCTGGTGTACCTTTTTGTACTTCTCCTGTGGAGCTTTCTTACTGTTGGATTTCTTCCCAGACCTGCAGACTCTTGCTACATGTCCTGCTTTCCCACACTGTCTGCACACTTGGTCCTTGAACCAACAATCTTTCTGGTCATGTGTTGTTCTGCCGCAGCGATAGCACTTCCCTGTTCCATAGGTCATTTCGTTGGTGCCATATTCTTGCGGTCTCCGTTGTATCTCTGCAGCGCCCCTTGCGGCTGCTTCGTGTGATACTGCCATACTGAAAGCTTTGTCCAGCGTAAGGTCCTTTTCTGATAGAAGCCATTTCTGGGTTCCTTCACTTTGTAGCCCACACACAAACTTGTCCCTTAACGTGTCTGCTAGTCCCGCTCCAAACTGGCAGTATTTCGATAGCTTGCACAGTTCTGTTAGGTACTCAGCATTGCTTTCGTCTTTGTGTTGGTTCCTTTTATGGAACTTAAATCGTTCTGCTATCAGCAGCGGTGTGGGGTTTAAGTGGTCCTGTAGGATTTCTACTATGCTTTCAAAATTCTTGTTTACCGGCTTCTCTGGGGTTATTAGATTTCGCAGTAACCCATAAGTTTTTGCACCCATGGAATTTAACAGAATGTAGAATTCGCAAAAATCCATGAAATACAGTATATGGGTAGGGCCCCTGAAGTGGCCACATTGTGAGAACACAGAATGGAGTTGGCAGTTCTCATGGCCCAGTTCAAAAGGACACACACACAGTACCTAACAGCAGTCTGAGTCATCATCGATTAGAAGAATCCAGAACCTTACTGTTTTTGATATTGTAATGTGGTTACAGCAGTAAACAAAACTATTAGCACCTGGAGGTGCGCTAATCGCTGGCAGAGCGGTAACCAATCTCAGAAACCACTGAGCACACACAAACGAAGGGACACTAATCGGATTCCCATTAGTTCGATTTGCGAGCAGTTAAAATTAATGTGCTTGCTTTTGTTAAAGTAACCTTGACAAAGGAAAACGGTTGATTTGGCGCCAAGATTAGGGCCAGAAAAGAGTATAACCGTTCAGGTAAATTGTCAGCAAGTCAGTCTAAGATTCAACCAGAGTAAGGAAGACTCCTCCGGAGACGGTTCACACCGTGAAGTCCAAGTCCAGTTACCATCAGGAGTTCGAGGACCGTGCGGAACAGAAAACGGCTCGAGGATTTCGGAGGACTTCCAAAGTTTGTACAGGAGAGCGAGTCCAGGAGCCGGTCCCATAAGGAAGGTCGGAGGTCCCGGACGACACCAAGTAACAGGGTCCAGGAGCCGGTCCCATAAGGAAGATCGGAAATTCCAGACGTAACAAGAAGTACCAAGGTCCAGAAGGGTTTTGAAATTCTGGTGAGCATAAAGGCCCAACTCTACCTAACTGACATAATTGAGGTATATTCAGTAACGGGAGGGTTTGTAACGTTAAGGGTATTTGTAAGTCAGGAGTGTGATTTATCCCTCGATGTGTCCGTGCGCTTCCCTCACCCCCGCTTTTAGCTTATCGCTATTTTAGTACTGTTTATACGTTTTAAAGTTATTTTTCTCAGTGTATAATTTAGTCCTCCGTGAGAAACGTTGTTTTTCGTCTGCATTTATTCTTGCCATTTTTCTCTGTGTACATTCTCTTTCAAAAATAAAGATCGTTTTTGATTTAAAACTCAATCTGTCTCATTTGACCATTTGTCTTCCGAGTCACGAGTTGGGCCAACACACAAAGGTTGTCTGGCAATAAGCCCAGTGTCTAGAACCGTGAGGGGGGAGCGCTTCGAAACCGCTCACGAGTAGTGCGAAAATTAAAACCGATTTAGCACACCATAAGCTCGTTAAAGCGACCCCTTACAAGAACCAGTGCTTTATTAGCATCTGGTACTTCATTCGCCCTGCAGTACACCTCAATACGTTCCACATATGTCGCCCAATCTTCGACTTCATTGTCGAACGTAGAGATACTGCCACTCTTCGGCATCCTTGGTTGTGCGTTAACTATCACCAATGGCACCTCCCGCGCTTCCTCTTCTTCTCCGCTGGCACAAAATGGCGTCTCCCGCGCTTTCCTTCCTTTTTCTCCACGGCTCAATGGCGCCTCCCGCGCTCTCCCTGCTTCTCCACGGCTCAATGGCATCTCCCGCGCTCTCCCTGCTTCTCCGCGGCTCAATGGCGTCGCCCCTTGCTTCGCCCCGTGGACCCTGATCAGCCCGTGATCCCTGGCTGTGCTCTGCGCATTCTTTTCTTGATATTTGTCGACGCCGCTCAGTCTAGAACCCAGCTGTTTCTTACCCTCTCTCTCTTCGGTTTTGCAGTGTTTTTCCTCGACGCCACTCGGTGATCAACCCCCGGCTGCGCCCTGCTCTCTTCACCCTTTTTCTTACCCCGCCGACGCTGCCCGGCTCTCTCTCTCTACCGTCGGTCGGCTCCAGCCGCCGCTGCTCGGGAAGGGTCTGCTCTGGACCTGTCGTCGGTCTCTTACTGCTCGTTGTTGCTGGGGAACTAAGCCCGGCTCTCCACAGCCTCCCCAGTGAAGTTGGATCTCTGCCTGACTGCTGGGCGGTTGCTCGCGGTCGACACCCGTGTTCCTGGACTCGACTATTTTTTTTTGTTTTTTTTGTTTAATGTTGCAGGTAGATTCGCATCAACACTCGTCGCCACTGTTAGATCCATGGTTCAGTGGATAAATAATTACACGGATGCTGTACATAAACAAATAACAGGTCTTTACTGGAGGAGGGCAATCTCTAGACTGGGGTACAGGGGCATGCGCACAGCTTATATACCGGTGTGGTTACTGCCGGTACTACAGTATACAGGAGCTGTAAAAAGTAGTTCTGACTTAAAGCACATACACTACAGAAACCTCCATCGTAACTCATCATGCTGCCTCTCTAGGACTGAGATGAGGAGGAATTTCTTCACCCAGAGAGTGGTGAACCTGTGGAATTCTCTACCACAGAAGGCAGTAGAGGCCAATTCATTAAATATATTCAAGAAGGAGTTAGATGTATTTCTTACGGCTAAAGGGATCAAGGGATATGGGGAGAAAGCAGGGACAGGGTACTGAATTTGGATGATCAGCCATGATCGCATTAAATTGCGGAACAGGCTCGAGGGGCCGAACGGCCTCCTCCTGCTCCTATCTTCTATGTTTCTATGTTTCTCTCCTCTGAGTTCACTGCCCTCCCATCCTCCCTTAATCTCACCCTCCAGATCAACTTGTCTACCCATATTCTCGGCCACCCCCTTAACCTTACCAGCTCACGTGGCCTTGCTATTTCCATCGTCAATCACAGATAAGGCCATCTCTGATCACTTCCTTGTACAGTCTCCATCTACATCCCACTTCCTCCTCTCAACCACACATCCTTCTGTGTCTGCCTCTGTACAAAACTCTCTCCCAATTCAATTATGTGGCACTTTCAAATTCCCAACTATCTAGCCTTTGGCCCTCCATTCACCACGACTTTTCTGCAGCTGCTGATCTGCTCAGCCTGACCCTCACCACCACCTTGGATGCCCGAGTCCCTATTAAAACCATTACTCTCTCTCACCCTGGTCATTCCCCCCGGTACAGCCCTCATCACCCTGGATGAGTATGTTCGATAGGGATCAGTGGGTGGAATGGGGATCGGAGTGTGGGATGGGGATCAGTGTTTGGGATGGGGATCGGTGTGTGGGATGGGGATCGGAGTGGGATGGGGATCGGAGTGTGGGATGGGGATCGGTGTGTGGGATGGGGATCGGTGTGGGATGGGGATCGGTGTGTGGGATGGGGATCGGTGTGGGATGGGGATCGGAGTGTGGGATGGGGATTGGTGTGTGGGATGGGGATCGGTGTGGGATGGGGATCGGAGTGTGGGATGGGGATCGGTGTGTGGGATGGGGATCGGTGTGGGATGGGGATCGGTGTGGGATGAGGACCAGTTCTGGTCACCACATTACAGGAAGGATGTGATTGCACCAGAGAGGGTACAGAGGAGATTTACAAGAATGTTGCCAGGACTGGGGAATTTTAGCTGTGAGGAAAGATTGGAGAGGCTGGGGTTGTTGTCTTTGGAACAGAGGAGGCTGAGGGGAGATTTGATTGAGGTGTATAAAATTATGAGGGGCCTCGATAGAGTGGATAGGAAGGACCTATTTCCCTTAGCAGAGTGGCCGATAACCAGGGGGCACAGATTTAAAGTAATTGGTCGGAGGTTTAGAGGGGAGTTGAGGAGAACTTTTTTCACCCAGAGGGTGGTGGGGGTCTGGAACTCACTGCCTGGAAGGGTGGTAGAGGCAGAAACTCTCATCACATTTAAAAAATACTTGGATATGCACTTGAAGTGCCGTAACCTACAGGGCTATGGACCAGAGCTGGAAGGTGGGATTAGGCTGGAGAGCTCTTTTTCGGCCAACACAGACACGATGGGCCGAATGGCCTCCTCCTGTGCCGTAAATTTCTGATTCTATGATAACCAATTTCTGCCCCTATATGTACATTGAGGTACGAAAAGAGAGCGCGTGATGAACAGTTACAAAGATAAATGTTGGAAAGTCGTATAAAGGTAGATACGAATAGACGGGAGACAGGCTGCCTTTTCAATTCTTCTCGAATGTTTGTTGGGGTTTCTGTGAGATGGAGATTCACTGGAACAGTTGACAGACTCTTCAAAGATGCTCAGATGTAGAAGTGATGAGTGAAGCTGCTACACTGTCAGACTGGAGCTCAGAGGCGCATGCGATGAGTCTGCTGCCAGCACCAACACAACATCAACTGATGACCTGCGCATCATCTCACAAAAGTTTCTCTTCAATTCCCTCCTTCCGATGACATTAACATTCCAGGATAATACCTCACAGTTAATGCACACACCAGCAGCCCGAGGCGTTGGCAGTGTTGGGAGCGCCCATTGCTATTTGTAGATTGCAGGGTGCGATGCTCGTAGTGTTTCATGATTAATTAATCATTACAAATCCCTAAATAATACCATAAATAATTATAGGTGGATTTGATTGTTTTTCTCTCCATTTCAGGGTTATTGTAAATGATCTAATCCCCCAGGATGGTTCTGCATTCTTCAGTAGTGACAAAGGGACATTCAGAATACAACCTCTCAATCTGTGCAAAGATCTGAGGCTAAATGATAAACAAAATCACTCGCTTTACTTCACTTTATTTAGGCAGCGATTCAAAGCAGATTAAAATTATATTGAAACAATACATTACATTTTTTTTGTAAAATGTCTGATGTACTTTAAAGAGAGTCAGACAGACAGACGATCACTCGGACGGAACTGCTCTTATTCCATTCTCGCCATGATTCAACATTCCTTCAGGGATTCGATGCTGCAAATATCATTCTTGGCCTTTGCTAAGATCATTGAAAATTTTTCCTCATCTCCTGTTTAGGGTTTCCCATTCCACAATAATCCCCATCCCACACTCCGATCCACATCCCACACACCGATCCCCATCCCACACACCGATCCCCATCCCACACACCGATCACCATCCCCACACCGATCCCCATCCCACACTCCGATCCCCATCCCACACACCGATCCCCATCCCACACACCGATCCCCATCCCACACTCCGATCCCATCCCACACACCGATCACCATCCCCACACTGATCCCCATCCCACACTCCGATCCCCATCCCACACACCCATCCCCATCCCACACTCCGATCCCCATCCCACACACCGATCCCCATCCCACACACCGATCCCCATCCCACACTCCGATCCCATCCCACACACCGATCACCATCCCCACACTGATCCCCATCCCACACTCCGATCCCCATCCCACACACCGATCCCCATCCCACACACCGATCCCCATCCCACACTAATCCCCATCCCACACTCCGATCCCCATCCCACACTCCGATCCCCATCCCACACTCCCATCCCCATCCCACACTCCCATCCCCATCCCACACTCCCATCCCCATCCCACACTCCGATCCCCATCCCACACTCCCATCCCCATCCCACACTCCCATCCCCATCCCGCACTCCGATCCCCATCCCACACTCCCATCCCCATCCCACACACTGATCCCAATCCCACACACCGATCCCAATCCCAAACACTGATCCCAATCCCATACATTGATCCACACACCGATCCCAATCCCACACACTGATCCCCATTTCACACACGCTGCCAGTTACCAGACTATGGCCGAATGTGGAGCTGTCCTCTTCTAGCTTGAGTCATCTTGCTTGGCACCAGCAGCCTGCAGACTCACCTGGGGTTTAATGTCCATGGACAGTATAGCCGGTTCCTCACAGCAGGAGTCAGTGTCGCCGACCATTGCAGCGATGGTGGAAGCTCACCCTGCTGCCATGCAAGCTCTGGACTCCACACTGAGGGTTTGGTGGATCGAGTGGCTCAGGTCTTTGAAGGGATCATTTATTTTCTGCAGCGTGCCTTCTCTGATCAGTGGAAGCACTGAAGCCCAGCGCCAAGGCGGGTGGCGGCTAGGTAATGGGAATGGGATGTGTTGGCCTTTCTCAGGCTGTCAGCCCATCTGCACACTCGCCTGCCCCTCGCCCAGTACCCAGCACAGTGCCAGCAAGCCAGCTGAGCCCGACTGCGTGGCAGCAGCGCAGGATCAGCAGTCTACAGCCGGGCCTCACAGGCTCGGGTACCAGAGCTCACCGGTCTCGAGCATCTCGAGCGTACCGACCTGAGGGAGCCGCACAAAGCCAATCAATGCTGAAAAGTCCTGAGCTCTGCCATGTTGACCGCTGAGGTCAGTGGGGAGGGTGGTGTACAGCTCGGCCCTGGCAAAGAGGGCATCAGTCACCTGCTCGTGTACCACAGACTGGGAGAGGTGGCTGATGTCCCCTTTTACAAGGTGAAAGGGGCCAGTGGAGAAGAAGTTAAGAGCTGTGGTGACTTTGAGAGCAATTGTCAAAGCATGGCACCCCCACCCTCCCAGTCCAACAGGCCCTGTTCCAGGAGGCTGGAGGCTGGACCTCCCCCTGCACTGGTCCTTAGATAGGTCCAAGAATGTGCCTCTAGATGTTTCCACTTGTGGGGAATACAAAACTAGAAGTAATAAATATAAGATAGTCACTGACGTAATAAAACTCACTACACACTTGGTTTGAGGATAAAGCAAGGCTTTAATCAACTTGTTTCAGAACATGGAGGTCTAGTTGTACTTCACTAGTTCCTGTCTTACAAAATGTCCCTGAACAAGCTGGGCCCACGCCCGAGTATTTATATTCCTTGGACGGCGCCACCAGCTGGCCGTCCAGTGTTATTTCATGAGTAGTTCCTTTATGATGATGAGATTTATAACAGTCACTAATAAATCCAATAGGGAATTCAGGAGAAAGTTCTTTACCAAGAGAATGGTGAGAATGTGGAACTCGCTACCACAAGGAGTGGTTGAGGCGTTTAAGGGGAAGCTAGATAAACACATGAGGCAGCAAGGAATAAAAGGATATGTTGATGGGGTGAGATGAAGAGGGGTGGGAGGAGGCTCGTGTGGAGCATAAACACTGGCATAGACCAGTTGGGCCGAATGGCCTGTTTCTGTGCTGTAAATACTATGGCCTAGAAATTCAGTTTGAGTCCGCCAGATCGCTTGCGCCCAGAAGTTACCGCTGCGCGCGGAGCCACTTGCGCCCGCCAGAAATTCAGTTTCAGCGTCCCAAGTCGAAGCCGGCCGCTATTCAAGGGTGTGGCCGCCCCCGCTTGGGGCGCTGAAACTGAATTTCGGCGCGCTAGGTGCCGCAGCGCCACCCGCTGCGGAGCGGCAGGCTGCGGTACTGCAGGCCTTCCTCCCTCTCTTAAGGGGGAGGTGCCTGCAACAGCGAGATCGCCGCTCACTAGTGCCGGCAAATGAGCCCGGCACCATGGAGAAGTGCCGGGCTCCCGGAAAACAGCCGGCAATGCCGCGGGGGGGCGGTGGAGGAGGCCGGGGAAGGAGGTGCGGGCAGGCGGCCGCCGAAAAAGCGGCCGGCCGCACCTCCGCCTTAACTCGCCCCACTAAGGCTGCAGGACGGCCCCGTTTTCAGATCGCTGTTTGCGGCCGCTGCGGAAGAGGCGGCCGCAACTAAATATGGCGGTCGGGCCAGTAGCGGGGCACTGTGCACACCGATGACGTCATCGGTTGCGGCGCAGCGCTACTGGCTAACGCCGCCATTACCGCAGCGCTGAATATCGGCGCAATCTCAGCAAGTGGCGCAAAAGCCCTCTTTGGGCGAAAACTGGGCGCAAAGCCTACTGACTTTCTAGCCCTATGTGTGCTTGTGGCAGTTGCTGAATCTCCAAGTCTTCATTCAGAAGAAAGTCTCAATAATGGAACATATAATGAGTGGAAAGCTGGAAACGCTCCTGGCAAGCCAGCTGGCAATGGCTGCTGTGATCCAGTGAGCTGGAGCTATGAGCCTCCTCTTTGTACAGCGTCAGGGGCGCTCAAACACCAAAATCCCGGGAGGTTTTGCTGCAGGGTCCGGGACTGGGCAAGGCTTCATAGTGTTGAGCTAAAATCGCGTGGGGACGCCTATAACATCATCGGAGAGCGACTTGTCAGATGTTAATGAGGCCCAGCTTCCCTGGCCGTGGCCTGCCTGAATGCGAAAACTTGGGGGGGGGTTAAAATTGCGGGGAGTGGGAACGTGCAGGGAGACCACAGATGTGAACTTAAACCCCAGCCCACCTGATCCAATCCAGCCAGGCGGCTGGCTTAACAATCCCACCTACAGTGCCTGGGATATATGTTTATTCACAGGAATCAGTGCTCAGTTATTGAGAGAACCCCAAAAGGGTTTGTGCCGGTCCAAGTGCGGTGTGTCATTAGAGGACAGGACACGATTGGCCAGCGAACACTACCAGCTCAGGCACAGCTACAGAGCGACGCTCTCTCCACCATACCCGACAGCACTCCTTAACTGCCAGCTCATAGACTGCCATCTACTGCACCAGCTCCTTCATTACTCATCCGTTCCCTTTCACCCTCTGTGCATTCATTCTCTGGCTGAGATCTGAAGTTGGTGCTAAATTATGGCTCCCTCTGTTCTGTGCCTTGCTGTCCTGCAGGGATTGGGCTGCGCTAGCTTCTAAACTCATTTGACTTTGAACCTTCCAGCCGGCTAATGAAGGAGATTGTTTGTAATTGGGAGAGGAGCGACACGCTGGTTTCAGTCTCTTCATGGCCTTTAGCAACTCACTGCTCATTTAAACTGCTTCACTCTGGGTTTTTCTGTAAATATCCAGAACCCGGGTGTGACTCCTCAGTAATTACCTAGCCTCACTTCCAGTTCCTCCCTAGAATTCAATTATCATTCCACCTTTCACCCTATCAGACAGACTGAGTTCAAACCTAGCACCCAAAGGTGAAAGGTCAGTGTCACCTTCGCTGTTTTTTTAAAATAAATTTAATTGAAAGGCACAATAAAGTAAATATGCAGAGCATTTTCAGCATATAATTGGCAAACTATCTCCCCTCGCGTTACACGGTAACCTTCAGCTGCACACACTCACCGCTTTAGCTAGGCTCGAGGACACAGTCTGCGTTGTATAGTGCCACACTCTGTTGGAAGTGAATTCACAACTCCCTCTGTCTCTGCTTCTTTGTCGACCCGTGTTTGCTTTTAGTTTTGTTCCTTTATCTCCCCGTTGACTCTCCCGTCTTCCGTCGCAGACGTTAGCGCGGCCTTTCTGATTCGAGCTGTTTTTGAAGCTGGGTTTCGGCCCAGCGACTGTTGCATCGAGTCTACAACACAGAAACAGGCCATTCGGCCCAACTGGTCCATGTGGGCATTTATACTCCACGTCAGACTCCTTCCACTGCTCTTCATCTAATGCTATCAACATATCCTTCTATTCCTCTCTCCCTCGTGTGCTTATCTCACTTCCCCTTAAATGTATCTGTGCTAGTCGCCTCAACCACTCCCTGTGGTAGCAACTTCCAGATTCTCGCCACTCTCTGGGCAAAGAATTTTCTCCTGAATTCCCGATTGGATTTATTAGCGATTATCTTATATTTATGGCCTCTAGTTCTGGTCTCCCCGCAAGTGGAAACATTTTCTCTACATCTTTCATTATCTTAAAAACCCTTTCATTATCTTAAAGAGCTCGATCAGGTCACCCCTCAGCCTTCCCTTTTCTGGAGAATAGAGTCCCGGCCTGCTCAGCCTTTCCTGATAAATATATCCTCTCAGTTCTGGGATCATTCTATTTTGCACCTTCTCCAGTGCCTCTATGTCCTTGTTATAATATGGAGACCAGAACTGTTCACAGTGCTCCAAGTGTGGCCTAACCAAGGTTCGATACAAGTGTAACAGAACTTCACTGCTTTTAATTCTATCCCTCTAGAAACAACCCCAGTGCTTTGTTTGCTTTTTATGGCCTATTGACCTGCATCACTACTTTTAGTGAGTTGTGTATTTGTACTCCCAGATCCCTTTGCTCCTCTACCCCATTTAGACTCTTAGGCCTAAAAATTCGGTTGCTTTGCGCCTCCCATTGGCGCTAATGGGGCGCAAAGCAACTAGCGCCTGGGCACAGCACTGCCAATGCCTCCCGTGAAATTCAGCGGGAGATTAGCGGCGGTGGTAACCGTTAACGCTCCGCAGCGCTGCACCGCCGGCGATGTCGTCATCGCCGTGCGTAGCGCCCCACTCACGCCCCGGCCGCGATCTTCGGTAGCTCCCCCTGACTTACCGCCGGACGCTATGTCCGAAAGGTTCACGGGGCCTACCTGCGGCCGGGGCGGCGCTAATTAATGGGGAGGCGCCGGGCGGCCATTTTTGCTGCTCGCCGCCTGCAAGCACCTGCCCCCTCTGCCGTCCCCGGCCTCCTCTGAAGCCCCCCCGCGAGGTGCCGGCTGCGCTCCGTGAGCCCGGCACGTCTCTTGAGTGCCGGGTTGTTTTGCCGGCACTCTGATCCCTGGTGGCCCAGCTGGGTCCCAGGTCGCACTGCGCTAGGCCTCTCCCCTTTAAGAAGGGGAGGAAGGCCTGCAGTACCGCGGCACGTAGCGCCACGATATTCACTCGCAGCGCCCCAAGAGGGAGGCGGGGCTCTTCCAGTAGCGCCCCGTCTCCCTCTTGGGGCGCTGCCGATGAAGTTTGGCCGCGTGGGCGTTAATTTTTTCATGGTGCTAAAAGTAGCGCCCCGGCGAAGTTAACGCCCCAAAGGGGGCGCGACCCAATTTTTCCCCCCTTACTTTCTAAGGATTATGTGACCCCCCCTACTCTTCCCACCAAAATGCACCACCTGCCACTTATCTATGTTGAAATTAATTTGCCAATAACACGTCCATTCTGCAAGTTTATTAATGTCTTCTTTGATTTTGTCACGGCCCTCCTCTCTATTAACTACATCCCCCATGTTGGGGTCATCCGCAAATTTTGAAATTGCACTTCCGATTCCTGAATCCAAATCGTTTCTGTAAATGGTGAACAACAGTGGCCCCAGCACCGATCCTCGTGGATTTGCCAGTCTGTGTAACTACCTTTAACCCCTACTCTCTGTTTTCGGTTTTGTAGCCAGTTTGCTCTCCATTCTTCTACCTGTCCCCTGACTCCACATGTTCTGACCTCAATTACACCACCCTTTAATCTTCTATATTCGAGGGAATACAAGCCTAGTCTATGCAATCTGTCCTCGTATTTTAACCCTTTCAGCCTTTGTATCATTCTGGTGGCTCTGCACTGCACCCCCTCCAAGGACAATACAGCCTTCCTGAGGTGTGGTTCCCAGAACTGAATGCAGTGTCCAGATGGGGTCTGACCACAGCTTTATATAACTGCAGTATACAGGTGAGAATTCAAACCTCCTTAATGTGGTTAGGATTAAGGTATATGTGAACGGCCATCATTCTGCGCTCACCCTAAGTCTAAGTACTTGTGCAATTGTCTGCTCCTTTCCTTTCTGCTAACAGAATATCAGAATATTTGTATTTGAATATAAAAAAGCGTGTGATAATGTAATGAAATTATCCCTGTTCATCAGTCTCAGTTGAGCAGAAATTGCTGTAATTACCGATAATTGTGAGGCTAATGTTAATTCCAAGCCAGGTGTTGATTGGTTATTTGTTCCAGCTAGGGCAAAGGGTTAATAAAATGTGTTAAGATGTTAAACAAGGATGTCAGCTGTACTTAACACTCCTCACCTTGTTCAACACATGTAACATGTACGGTTACATAACTACAACTGAATGAAGTAAATGATACTGATCTGTGAATTATATTACAGCACAGCTCTTCGAGCCTGGGAGTAGGGAGTAAGGTTACACGGTGACAGAGTCATAGAGGGAAAAATTCAGTATCGCCCCGTTTGGGACGCCATTAGCGGCCATGCGCAAAGTTTAGCACCTGGCGCTAATTATCGCCTCCGACGGCAAACTTGGCTTTTATCGCCCCTGGAGGTGATTGGAGCGCTAAATCAGGCGCTTCACACCTGTCTTAAGGCGCAAAGACCGAGGAGCGAGGCGCTACCTCAGAGCGCTGGCGAAGCTCATGTGATGTCAGTCAGCAATGGAACACAGACACACTGGCGCCGGCCAGTTCTTAAAGGCGAGTTCTGACGAAAGGTCATCGACCTGAAACGTTAACTCTGTTTCTCTCTTCACATGCTGCCTGACCTGCTGAGTTTCTCCAGCATTTTTCTGTTTTTATCTTAAAGGGGAGGGTCGATCTTGCTCTCCATCCACATCCTGCTCATTGCAGCCTTGAATCTCGACCTGGAGAGACCTGTACATCAAATCTGCTGGAAAGAACAATGGAGAGACCCAGGGAAAGAGCTCAGAGTGCAGCCCCCACAGTCTCTTCTAAATCGATACAAGGAAGGGCTAATCAAAATGAACCTGCAAAGTGCTGCTCAGTACCCAAAACTCCTTCACACGGTGTAGAATCTCTCCAGAAGTCTCTCTCTCTCTCTTTCAGAATGCGTGGTGAAAAATGTCACCAGCAAAAATGGCAGAAAGCAGTCGCCTTTAAATAGCGCTCCCCCAGTCCCTTCCTGACTGCAAAACGCTCCCCTCAACCTGTCATTGCTAGCGGCAGGCGGTAAGGCGGGGGCGCCACTCAATATCTGGTCCGGGGCGCTACCGGGGCGTTGCGCACGCGACTGACGTCACGATCTGCCGGCGCAGGAGATTGTGGCGGTAATGTTTAGCGCCGCCACAAAATGTCTAGTTAATTTCGCGTGTGGCGCAAACATCGCCGCGCCCGGGCGCTAGTTGCTTTGCGCCCCATTAGCGCCCTCTTAAGGCGCTAATGGGAGGCGCAAACAACTGAATTTTTCCCCCATAGAGTCATACGGCACAGAAGGAGGCCATTCGGCCCATCGAGTCCGTGCCGGCTCTCTGTAGAGCAATCCAGTCAGTCCCATTCCCCCGCTCTATCCCCGTAGCCCTGCAAGTTTATTTCCCTCAAGTGCCTATCCAGTCTCCCCTTGAAAACATTGAGAGGGCTAAATTCGGTTGATTTGCACCTACCGTTAGCACCCTCTAATAAGGGGAGGAAGGCCTGCAGTACTGTGGCGTGACGTGCCGCAGAACTTGGCACTGCGGCACGTAGCGCCGCGTTATTGGCTCGCAGCGCTCCAAGAGAAACGCGGGGCGCTTCCAGTAGCGCCCCTCCTCCCTCTCAGGGCGCTACCTGGGAAAATCGGCCTGGGGGCGCTAACTTTTTAGTACCCCTGAATGTCTCCGCTTCCACCACTTCCTTTGGCAGCGAGTTCCAGGTCCTCACCACTCGCTGCCTAAAAGAGTTTTTCTTCACCTCCCCCCTGTATCTCTTGCCCCAAACCCTAAATCTGTGTCCCCTAGTCCTTGTACCATCAACTAGTGGGAACAGCCTTTCCCCGTCTAGCCTATCCAAACCCGTCATAATCTTGTACACCTCGATCAAATCACCCCTCAACCTCCTTTGCTCTAATGAAAACAAACCCAGCTTCTCCAACCTGTCCTTGTAGCTAAGATCCCCCATCCCCGGAACCATGCTGGTAAATCTCCTCTGAATGCAGCTTGCTACCATTGCTACAAAAGCAAAATACGGCAGATGCTGGAAATCTGACATAAAAACTGGAAATACTCAGCGGGTCAGGCAGCATCTGTGGAGGGAGACACAGAGTCAATGTTTCAGGTTGATGACCTTTTATCAGAACTGGAATAAGTTAGAGATGTAGCAGGTTTTAAGCAAGTGAAAAATGGGGGGGGAGGAAGGAACAAAAGGGAAGGTCTGTGATAGGATGGAAGGCAGGAGAGATTAAATGACAAAAGGTTTGATGGTGTGAGGCAAAAGGAGATGGTAATGGGACAAGTGAAGAAACAAAAGTCACGCACCATTGTGACTTGGAAATATATCGGCTGTTCCTTCATCGTCGCTGGGTCAAAATCCTGGAACTCCCTCCCTAACAGCACTGTGGGAGTACCTTCGCCACACGGACTGCAGCGGTTCAAGAAGATGGCTCACCACCACCTTCTCAAGGGCAACTAGGGAGGGGCGATGCCAGCGCCACCCACATCCTGTGAATGAATAAACAAAACACCGCAAACACCAGTTTTCTAGGGTTTCCACCGGTTTTCTGCTGAAGGTACGACAGGTGAGCAAGATACCCCTGCGGAAGCCCATCCCCCGCCTCAGGCCAAACGAAACCTTTGCTCAAACCAGAATAACAAAAGCATTTTGAATTCCCGGAGGAAGTCACTAGGTTGGCGGCGACAGGTTGCCCGGTTTCTATACCTGGATTTTCAAAATCCACACCATAAGCTATTTAACAAGATAGAGTCCTGCGGGATTGGAGGGCAGTGTAATGATCAATAACATGTCATTCTATAGTGGACACTAGGTGGAGCCGTAGAGCTGTGTAGAGCTGTATGTATAAGACTACACTACCCAGCTGTATGTATATTAAGACTACATTACCCATGAGGCACTAGGCTACCCACAAGGCAGCAGTCAAGATGGATGCCTCTACAGATACTGTACCTAGTCCACATGTGCTCAATAAAGTGTCTAGCAAAAGCTAGCTGTGTTCATAATAAGAATGTCTATTTATTAATAAACATAAGAGGCAGATTTTGGATTATTGAAGGAATTGGTTGGATTCTTGAAGGCAGAAGGTTATTGTTAAGGGCAGTTGTTCTGCCTGAGGACCGGTTACTAATGGAGCCTCGCAGGGATCGGTGCTAATGCTGTTGCTCTATCAATGATCTGGAGAAAGTGTCGGGGGGAACTGTTTGCAAGTTTGGGGGTAACACAAAGATTTGTGAGAGTGTTAGGACTTTAGATCAACCTCCCTGACTGATGGGGGTCACAGCTCCAGTTTCAGTAAGATGTAGGGTTTGGGAGAACTAGAAAGGATTGTCTGGAATATAATTCAGAGCTTCCGCCAATATTCAAAGTGATGAAAGTAGAGCTCATTTGGACTCGGGGATGTATCTTGAAGCTGGAGATGAAATGATAGCCTCTGATTAATGTTTTTCCTTTTAGTATGATCTGTCTACTCCATCCTGCCTGTGGCCTCAGTGAAATGGAAGTAATGCAAATGCAAGTTAAACATACTGTTAAATTGATTCTGACAAATAAGCCAAGGTTCACGGCAAAGTGTAATGTGAGAGGCCAGAGCTTGTTGTGACAGAGTTACAAGGCAGTAAGACCTCCAGCAGTCCAGATGATGCTATAAAACAGGAGTGACCAAGCTTTTTACCTTCATGGGCCATTCGGCACGTAATGTGAAGGGACAGGGGTAATGTATAAGCCTAGATTGGATTGTTGTTGGGGCTATTTGGGGATTAACTGTGGGTTACTGAAGGAGTTGGGGCAAATCAGTGCCTATACATTAACCCTGACATTGCTGGGTTTTGTAGCATTAACAAGTTGCCCGGTGTTATATTTACACTGTGGGTCAATCAGGTGACATTTTAAACACTTGTTTCAGTGCAGGGAACACTTTACCAAAAATGACTGTAAAATGCAGGCAGCCAAAGCTCACCAGAATCACTTTGATAACCAGGTACGGGAAACACTGATCCAAGAATCGGGAGAGAAGAGAAACACACAGGGACATTTGTGTCAGCCGTGGCTCAGTGGACAGCACCCTCGCCTCTGGGTCAGACGGTCGTGGGTTCAAGTCCCACTCCAGAGACGTGAGCACAAAAATCCAGGCTAGCACTCCAGTGCAGTGCTGAGGGAGTGCTGCACTGTCAGAGGTGCCGTCTCTCGGATGAGATGTTAAACCAAGTCTGTTCTCTCAGGTGAATGGAAAAGATCCCATGGCACTATTTCAACGAGCAGGGGAGTTCTTTCCCTGGTGTCCTGGCCAATATTTATCCCTCAATCAACATCACTAAAACAGATTATCTGGTCATTATCACATTGCTATATGTGGGAGCTTGCTGTGCGCAGATTGGCTGCCGCGTTTCCTACATTGTAACAGTGACTACACTTCAAAAATCACTTCATTGGCTGTAAAATGCTTTGGGACATCATGAAAGGTGCTGTATAAATGCAAGTCTTTCTTTCTTTTTAGTGTATGGCACGGGGACATTAAAGTGTGTGGCCCAGAAAGGATTTGGCAATGAGCTAAGTTTAAATGTTATGTTTCGCAAATCTTGACTTGAAGTTGTCTTCTAAAAAACAGGTCCGTCAGTCCATCCAGTGTAGTGTATGTAACCTGAAGAAGGAACTATATTCTGCAGCCCCTGTATACTGCAGTACCAGTAGTGACCACCCCTGTACATAAGCTTGTGTAGTAACCTTGCATAGTAGTTCCAGTTTTGTCTCCATTCAGTAAACACCTGTTATAACCAACTCCTGCAGTCCGTGTCTCAATTACACACGGACGTTACACTGGCGACGAACAGATCCGAACTTACTTACAGTTCTGCACCAGCTCACGGGGATCCATCCCTGAAGCGAAGTTGTTAGAGGTCGAGGCCAGAAGGAAGAAATCCAAAAAGAAAAAAAAACAAACAGAATAAACTGGCGTCGACCGTGGGCAACCGCCCTCTGATTCATCGAATTCGAAGATTTGCAGGAGAGGCTGTCGAGAGCTGGGCTTGGTTATCCAGTCTATGGTGTTCCAGCTAATCGGGCTGGTGGCAGGTAGTACACTGATCCTTCCTGGGCTGCGGCGGGCTAGAGCTCGATCGGGTGGCTTTTCAACGGGGCCGAGCAGCGTTGTCGGGAAGAGGAGAGAGAGAGAGAGGGTGGAGCACACAGGGCGCGGCCAGTGCTATGAAGCCGGGCAGCGTACAGACCCGAGAAGAGGGAGGAAAGCGTCCCATAGGGTCTGCTCTGACGACAGGAACAGTAATTAAAATAAAAGAAATTAGAAGCACAGAAAGCCGCGAGGAGCTGCAGTTTGCCACGGGGACCGCGGAGAGCGGCGTTGGCAGCAGCGCGGGGGGGGAAGTGCGCGAAGACCATAGGACGTCGCCATCAAGGCATAAAAACGCCAGCAACAGCGCCAGCAGCAGCGGAAAAGACAGAAAGCGCGGGAGGCGCCATCTTAATCCAGCGGGGAAGAAGGCAAAGCGCGGGAGGCGCCATTTTGTTCAATCAGGGAAGAAGGCAAAGCGCAGGAGGCACCATCTTAGATCTCCAAGATGCCGAAGACTGGCAATATCACTGCCTTCGATAGTGCAATAGAAGACTGGACCACGTATGTGGAAAGAGTCGAAGTATATTGCAAGGCAAATGAAGTAGCCGATGAGAAAAAGGCATCGGTACTACTAAACTTAATGGGCGCAAGAACGTACGGCCTATTGCGGAACCTGATTACTCCAGTCAAACCGATGGCGAAGAGTTTTAACAAAATTGTTGATATCCTACAGGAACACCTAAATCCTACACCGCTGCTGAAAGCAGAAAGATTTAAATTCCACAAGAGAAATCAGCATAAAGATGAGAGCAATGCTGATTACCTTACGGAACTACGCGGGCTATCGAAGCACTGCCAGTTCGGAGCAGGACTGGCAAATACCCTACGGGACAAATTTGTCTGTGGACTCCTGAGTGAAGGAACCCAGAAGAGGTTACTCTCAGAGAAAGAGCTGACGCTAGATAAGGCTTTCAGCGTGGCAGTATCGTACGAAGCAGCAGCAAGGGGAGCTGCAGAAATACAGCAAAAGCCACAGGAATACGGCACCCATGAAATGACACGGGGATTTGAAAAATGTTATCGCTGCGGCAGAACAACCCATGACCAGAAGGACTGCTGGTCCAAGGACAAAACATGCAGGCAATGCGGAAAGATGGGACACATTGCACGAGTTTGCAGGTCCGGGAAGAAGACTAATGACAACAAAAAGGCTACTAAGGAACAGTACAGGAAAGTACAAAAGATGACGGACAGTAGTTCCGAAGACCAGAAGAGCGATAGTGAATCCGGTAACAAGAGACTAAGCTGTCTCAAACTACACAACGTAATCGCAAACGAGGATCACCGAACCATTTGGGTCACCCTCACAATAGCAGGGTCCCAAGTCAAAATGGAATTGGATACAGGATCAGCCCTGACCGTCATGAATCGACGAGACTACGAGCAGCTATTCTCACACATACCCTTGAAAGACACATCCATTGTCTTGAAGACGTATACGGGGCAGAAAGTATACCCCAGAGGGAAAATAAGGGTGCCTGTCGAATACAACGGCAAGGAAATACAGAAATTGTATCTGTACATACTGCAAGATGGTGGACCACCGTTATTGGGATGTGAATGGATCAGAAAGATAAGTTTAGACTGGCACTCCATTCAGGCACTGACTGTGGCTGGTAAAAAGGATGACGACGTCACACGTGGACGATTGTCAAAAATCTTAGCTAACGCTAAAGAGGTATTTCAACAAGGACTGGGAACTCTTAAAGGCTTAGCCGCCTCGATAAAAATAGAAGAGAATGCAATTCCCAAGTTTTTCAAAGCAAGACCGGTACCGTATGCAATTCGCCCAGCCGTCGAGGCAGAGCTGGAGAATCTGGAGAATGCAGGCGTGTTATCTAAGGTAGACTGGAGCAAGTGGGCGACACCCATCGTTCCTGTCATGAAGAAAACGTTAAACAATAAGTCTGAGGAGCCAAGGAAGGTTCACATCTGTGGGGACTTCAAGGTGACTGTGAACCCAGTCCTTCACACAGTACAGTATCCTCTTCCGAGGATAGAAGATATTTTCGCCTCACTATCTGGAGGGAAGCGTTTTACAAAAATTGACCTAGCACAAACATATTTGCAGATGGAGGTTGAAGAATCCTCTAGGAAATATCTCACGATAAACACTCACAAAGGTCTTTACCAGTATAATCGACTGGTATTCGGAGTAGCATCAGCTCCGGCGATATGGCAAAGAGCGATGGAACAAGTCCTGCAAGGGATTCCGGGGACTCAGTGTTACTTGGATGACATCCTAGTGACAGGTGAAAATGACAGTGAACACCTTGCCAACCTAGAACAGGTGCTCACTAGACTAAGAGAACATGGGCTACGAGCCAATCGCCCCAAGTGCGAGTTTTTTAAGAAACAGATATCGTATTGTGGCCACGTGATTGATGAAGAGGGGTTACATAAGTCCCCTGACAAAATTGAAGTGGTAGTTAAGGCTCCAGCGCCTGAAAATGTGTCGCAACTGAGGTCATTCCTTGGACTGGTGAATTACTACCATAAGTTTTTGCCGAATTTGTCCACAATTCTGCACCCACTGAACGCCCTACTACAAACTGGAGTAGCATGGAAATGGAGCGATGAATGTAAGCAGGCCTTTCAGAAGTGTAAAGACCTGATCACTTCAAGAGAAGTATTGGCTCACTACAACCCATCACTACCGATAGGACTGGCGTGTGATGCGTTTCCCTATGGCATTGGAGCGGTACTGTCACATAAATTCCTTGATGGTTCAGAGAGGCCAATAGCTTTTGCGTCATGCTCGTTAACTTCAGCCGAGCGTAACTACGCCCAGATTGACAGAGAGGCCCTCAGCCTGGTGTGGGGGGTGAAGAAGTTCAATCACTACCTGCACGGACAGAAATTTACTCTACTAACTGATCATCAACCTCTTGTCTCTATTTTCAACCCTCAGAAGGGTGTCCCGATAATGACAGCACAACGGCTACAGAGGTGGTCCCTTTTCCTAGGGGCACACCAATATGACATCGAGTACAAAGGAACTAAACAGCATGGGAATGCTGATGGATTGTCGCGCCTACCGTTGCCGACGGTGGAAGAAGCACCTGCAGTGGATCCTGTGGAGATATTCCACTCGACCATAGTCGAATGTCTACCTGTGATGAATGCAAACATAGAAAAGGAAACACGAAATGACCTGACACTCTCCAGGGTCTATGATTTAACGGTGAAGGGATGGCCAGCACATGGCGAACCACTGTTGCCAGCATTCTCGCCGAGAAGAGAACAGCTGTCAGTGTGCCGAGGAACCTTGATGTGTGGATCCAGAGTAGTAATTCCACCCAAATTGAAGGATAGAGTGCTCAATGAGCTTCATGAGGGTCATCTGGGAGGGGTAAAAATGAAGAACTTAGCCAGAGCGTTTGTGTGGTGGCCGGGAATCGATAGAGAAATCGAAGAGATGACCAAGAGCTGTACAGGATGCCAGAAGGTCCAAAACGCCCCACCACAAGCCCCTCTACATCCATGGGAGTGGCCCTCATCTCCATGGCAAAGGGTGCACATTGATTTTGCTGGTCCATTTATGGACTCGATGTTTTTAATTGCGGTGGATGCACATTAAAAGTGGCCAGAGGTAATAAAAATGTCCTCAACCACCACAGAAGAAACTATCACAGTCTTTTGAACCATATTCGCCAGAAATGGGCTGCCTGAACAGATTTGCTCCGACAATGGACCACAGTTTGTGTCTGAAGAGTTCCGGAGGTTCTTAAAGAACAATGGTGTTAAGCATTACACATCCGCCCCATATCATCCAGCCACCAATGGATTGGCTGAGAGGTTCGTTCAAACATTCAAGAAGGCTATCAAGGCAATGTGTAATGAAGACATACCCCTACAACACAAGGTGGATAACTTCTTGTTTGCCTACCGGAATGCGACACATGCGGTTACCAACCAAACTCCAGCCATGGTGTTCTTCAATCGAAGACGAAGATGCCGCTTGGATTTGGTTAAGCCAAACATCAGAAGAGATGTGGAGAACAGGCAGTTTCAGAATATGAATGAAAGGCCAACCAGGAGTTTTAAGATAGGTCAACCAGTTTTGGCCCGGGACTACTGCACAGAGAAATGGCAGCCAGGAACGATCTGCACACGGCAAGGACCTCTACTGTATACCGTGGATGTTGGAGAGAGCGTTGTAAGACGCCATGCTGACCAGATTCTAGAGTCACTGGAAAACGTCAAATCCACACCACGATCCGATACACCTGGTGATGAAACCGAAGTACCAATTGCATCTACCTCAGAATCGGTGATATTGGAAGCAGACGAACCAAACAACGACATTGATTCCGAATCAACTTTGCCAGAAGAACCTGATACCCCAAAGAGGCGTTATCCAGACAGAATCAGGAAGCCTCCTCAAAGACTGAATTTATAATTGCTTAACTTCAGCTAATGTATATTGTAAGAGCCATAAAAGCTTAAGAAAATACTTTAAAATAGTGGCTAAATGGCATAATACAGTTAATTTACCTGAACGACTTATTGTATTAAGAAACCCCCTATTTTCTTGCTCCAGTAGTATAGTCCGACACCCCCTTCATTCTTGCCACAATGGAACAGTCCCTAAGCCACACATGGGTGCAGCCATCTTACAGTTTTAAACTGCACGTGGTGAAAGAGGCAGAAGCTGTGAGGCTTGGAGCAGTACAGTTTTTGACCGTGTTCGTTTATACGTGTTTGCTTTGTAATTCTGTTTGTTAAGTGTTATAGTAAACCGTTTAAAAGACAAAGCTACGTTTGGGAACGTTTTATTTCGACACGCGTCTACTCGATGTTAAAGGCCCCACAGCCCAGTGGCCTGCCTGTTTGGAAACTAAGAAGCGCCACTACATTAGTCAAAAACTAGCTCCCTAAGAAGGAAGGGATGGAATCGTCAGCGAACGTATACATGAATGGTCACGGAGCCAGACGACAATTTAAGAAAGCGAAGGTACAGTGACTGTTACTTGCTTTGTTCATTCTGTTGAGAAGCTAAATAAGAGCTGCGGGTAAAATGGCCGAGGCCTTACGGAGCCAGGAGCTTCCCCCAGCCAGAAGGATTGCTGGCCAAAAGAGGGAAATAAAGCTCACCCCAAAGGCAAGGGAAGAGAAGTTACATAGAAGCATAGGTGCAAGGAAGGCTAAATTAGTTCAGATAACTGGGAAAATGAAGATAACTGATCGTCTCATGGAAGATAATGCTAATATTAAGAAAGCTGAAGACATGATGTATTACGATTTCTCCAAGCTGCATGAAGAATTTAATATACTCAATGAAGATGTATTAGCACTTCTGTCTGAAGAAGAGGGAAACACTGATCAGCACGACTGGTTTGATCTTAAATCAACCAGCATTAAGGACTATATCAAGGCCACGGAGCAGTGGATGTTAAAAATTCGTCAAGATGCTGATACAGCAGAGAAAGATAAGGTTGACGATGAAGTCGGACCAGGCGATAGCATTTCAGAGACTTCCGCCAGACCGAGCAAAAATCGAAAAGAAGGTAGCTCTGTTTCTGGACGCAGGTCAGTCGCTTCTACCACAAGCTCGGCGCGACGCATGACAGCGGAGGCTGAACGGGCGGTGTTGATGGCGCGCGCAGCATCTTTAGATGAGAAGCAAGCTCTTGAACGGGAAGAGGCCCAACTGCAGGTCCAAGAGGCCCAACTGCAGGCCCAACTGCAGGCCCAACAGGCCCAACTGCAGGCTCAACTTCAGGCCCAACAGGCCCAACTGCAGGCCCAAGTGCAGGCCCAACAGGCCCAAGTGCAGGCCCAGCGGGCCCAGGTGCAGGCAAAGAAAGAACGGCTGGAGATGAAAACAGCTATCGAGGTCTCAGATGCCAGGTTGAGTGCGTACGAAGATTATGAAGGCTCACGGGACGGCGGGAGCCACTGCCAGTCAACGTTGCCACATAGAGTTGGATCCAGGGCACCTTCAAGAGTTACAACAGAGCCCGAAAGCAATTCCCCGGCATTACAGCGTGGAAGAGTGACCTCTCCACTAACAGGAGCACGTGATGCTACCCCAGACGTCAGACGGTCTAGACTAGACCCTGCTGATGACCACCAGAGGCCTGAAGACACAGGGAGAAGCCTATACCGAGTGATGCAACGTCAGAACGAAATTACAGAGATGCTTGTAAAACAACAGAATCTGTTTCGACTCCCTCAAAGAGACATACCAGTGTTCCAAGGTGACCCACTCAAGTATAAGCCCTTCATCAGATCCTTTGAACAAGCCATTGACTCCAAGACAGAGAGCAGCAGTGATAAGTTGTACTACCTGGGACAGTACACCAGTGGTAAACCACAAGACCTGGTCAGAAGCTGTGAACACATGAGACCGGACCGGGGATACATAGAAGCCAGGAAGTTGCTGCAAGAGCACTATGGTAACGAGCTGAAGATAGCCACTGCATATATCAAAAAGGCTACCAAGTGGCCACAGATCAGATCGGAAGACGGAGAGGCATTGAACGCATATGTTCTCTTCCTCATAGGATGTCGCAACACCATGGAGGATGTTGAATTCATGGAAGAGATGGACAATCCTACGACTATGAGAATCGTCATCTCTAAGCTTCCTTACAGGATGAGAGAACAATGGAGAAGAACAGCCTTTGAGATAATGGAGAGACGGAAAAGTAGAGCCAGGTTTGCAGACTTAGTGAATTTCATAGACAAACAGGCTAAAATTGCTAGGGACCCATTGTTTGGAAACATCCAGGATGTCAGCCCGACCACCGATGGAAGAGTGAAAGCCAAGCCTGCTGAATCAAAGACTCTCAGGAAAGGTGGTTCCAGGGGAAGCAGCTTTGCAACTATCGTCACTCAGGCCAAGGAAGAAAGGCCCCAGAACTCATCTCCCAAAAAGAGCAGCACAGTGACACCTGCTAATGCCTTTCAGAAGCCATGCTTATTCTGCCAGAAGAATCATACATTGGATTTCTGCAGCGACATCAAAGCACAGCCACATAAGGACAGAATCGAATTCCTGAAGTACAACGGCCTATGTTTTGGATGTCTCTCTCAGGGGCACCTGAGTAGAAACTGTAAGCAAAGAACAACATGCAGAGAGTGCACTCGGAAACATCCCAGTCTGCTGCATATCCATAAAGAAGAACAAGTCTCTAAGAAGAGTGAAGAAAACAATACCGACGAGAAGGTTGTTTCAAGTGCTCTGGTATCGCTAGAACCAGAGACTTGTGGACTCACTGGGGCCGGTGACAGTGACTGTATTCTTGCCATCGTACCAGTAAGGATCAAGTCTAAGAGGAGTGAGAAGGTTGTGGAGACTTACGCCTTCATGGATCCAGGTAGTTCAGCAACGTTCTGCACAGAATCACTCATGCGACAGCTGAACGTTAGAGGCAGAAGAACAGAAATCCTATTACGCACCATGGGTCATGAGAAGTCAATGCAAAGTTATATCCTGTCAGACCTAGAAGTGTGTGGACTTGAAGAGAAGGACTTCATAGACCTGCCTAATGTTTTCACACAGAGGGAGATTCCTGTTAGAATAGGGAACCTAGCCCTGCAGAAGGATGTGGATAGATGGCCCTACCTAGAAAAGGTGCGTCTCCCATACATTGAAGCAGAAATTGGCCTATTAATTGGAACCAATGCCTACAAAACTATGGAGCCATGACAGGTGATAAACAGCAAGGATGACGGACCCTACGCCGTCAGGACAGCCCTTGGATGGGTAATCAATGGACCGGTAAGGAGAGATGATGGCCCCAAGTCGAACAAGGAGGAACGACAAAACGTCACAGTTAATCGCATCTCTATCGCAAGCATTGAAGAGCTGTTGATACAGCAGTTCAACGCAGACTTCTCAGAACGCAGCTGTGAGGAAAAGACAGAGATGTCACAAGAAGACCATCAGTTCATGGGTTTGATGACAAGGTCTACACAGTTCATTGATGGCCACTATCACATTGGTTTGCCACTGAGGAGACAGACCGTGAAGATGCCGAACGATCGCTGCATAGCAGAGCAACGCGCCATCAATCTAAAGAGAAAGCTGAACAAGAACCCCGACTTTCATGAAGACTACAAAGACTTCATGAGAAACATCATAGCGAAAGGCTATGCTGTAAAAGTGCCCGAAGAACAGTTGAACAGAGATGATGGAAGGGTCTGGTACATTCCTCATCACGGGGTGTATCACCCAAAGAAGAAAAAGATCCGTGTAGTGTTTGACTGCGCCGCCTCATTCAGAGGAACTTCATTGAATGACCAGCTGCTTCAAGGTCCTGATCTTACTAATACCCTCATTGGCGTCTTGACTAGGTTTAGACAAGAGCTCGTTGCCATGATGGCAGACATAGAATCAATGTTCTACCAAGTCAGAATCCCTGACGAAGATGCTGATCTTCTGCGTTTCCTTTGGTGGCCAGATGGCGACGTTAGTGAAGCGATGGTGGAATGTAGAATGGCCGTACACCTGTTTGGAGCCACATCATCTCCCAGCTGTGCAAGCTACGCTCTCAGAAAAACTGCAGAAGATGGCAAGGGCAAAGCACCATCCGAGGCTGTGGAGACAATCTTCAGAAACTTTTATGTCGATGACTGTCTGAAGTCTGTGCTAACAGAAGACGATGCCATCGCACTGTCAAGAGACCTTAGAACTCTGTGTTCGAATGGAGGATTCCATCTGACTAAGTGGATAAGCAACAGCAGAGCAGTTCTAGCTTCTATCCCAGAAAAGGAAAGAGCCACTGAAGTCAAAGATCTGGACCTGAGCCACGATGTCCTTCCTATCGAGAGAGCTCTTGGTGTACAATGGTGCATCGAGTCAGACACGTTCAACTTCAGGATAATGGTGAACGAAAGACCATCCACAAGACGAGGGATTCTCTCCGTGGTCAGTTCCATCTACGACCCTCTCGGATTCCTGGCACCACTCATTCTGCCGGTGAAGCTGATGCTACGAGAGCTGTGTAGAGACAAGAGAGGATGGGATGAAGATATCCCAGAAGGTCAAGCTCAGAGATGGCACAGATGGCTGACAGATTTGCAACAACTTTCTAGCTTCAACGTCAGTAGATGCATCAAGCCCGCGAGTTTTGGAGTTACAAAGACGGCTCAACTACATCATTTCTCGGACGCCAGTGAGGACGGCTATGGCACGGCTACCTACCTCTTGCTGACAAATCAACAGGGCCAGAAACATTGTGCCTTCCTCATGGGAAAATCCAGGGTGGCTCCGCTGAAGCAGGTCACCATCCCGAGACTGGAATTGACGGCAGCAGTTGTTGCAGTTAAAGTTGACCAGGCGATGCGTAAAGAGTTACAGCTCCCATTAGAAGAATCTGTCTTCTGGACGGATAGCACGACGGTGCTGAAGTATATAGAGAATGAGAAGATACGCTTCAAGACCTTCGTAGCAAACAGAATCTCATCCATTAGAGAAGCTACACAACCATCTCAATGGAGGTATGTAAACACCTCATTAAACCCAGCAGATCAAGCCTCACGGGGATTGAAGGCTGAAAACTTCATGAGGAGTGAAACTTGGATACAAGGCCCAAGTTATCTGCTGGAAACAGAGAGATCAGTCACAGTAAATTTCATAACTACGAAAGAGAACTTTGACACAGTGAACAAGCTTGTTAACCATTTCTCAGGATGGCACCAGTTGAGGAAAGCAGTTGCATGGTTTCTAAGGTTGAAAGAGTTGCTGCTACACCTGAGCGGTAAGAGAAAAGAGTACCGAGTCACTATCAGTCAGTCTGAAAGTAACCCTGATAAGCAGAGAATGCTTCTACAGCAGTATATGCATCAGCACAAGACCACATTGAGCAAGAATTCATTGACCGTGGAGGATTTGGCCAAGGCTGAGAAGGAGATAGTTTGCTTCAGTCAAAGACAAAGATACCCAGAAGAAACCGAAGCTCTACAGCAAAATACTCCAATCAAGAAAGGTAGTCATATCTACAAGCTGGACCCTACACTGCAAGATGGAGTACTGAGGGTGGGAGGGAGACTAAACAAATCTGCTATGCCAGAGGAGGCCAAGCATCCTGCTAACCTTTCTAAGGACCTCCGGGTTGCTACTCTCATTCTTCAGCATATACACCAGAGTATTGGACACAGTGGGAGGAATCACGTGCTTGCGAAGCTAAGACAAAGATACTGGATTCCAGGAGCTAATTCCGTAATAAGAAAAATACTCTCTGAATGTATTGTTTGCAGACGGTTACACGCTAGAGCTGGGGAGCAGAAAATGGCAGACCTGCCTGAAGACCGTTTGTTACCAGACAAGCCCCCATTTACAAACGTAGGGGTGGACTATTTCGGGCCTTTCGAGGTAAAGCGAGGACGGAGCCTTGTCAAGAGATATGGTGTGCTTTTCACTTGTTTGACCATCAGAGCAGTTCATATTGAGGTGGCACACACGCTTGACACTGATTCCTGTATTAACGCCTTGCGGCGCTTTGTCTGTAGAAGAGGACAGGTGTCCATTATGCGTTCTGATAATGGCACTAATTTCGTCGGAGCGGAGAGAGAACTACGGGAAGCTATTGAAGGTTGGAATCAGCTTAAAATACAGGAAGCCATGATGCAAACAGGAATTAAGTGGATCTTCAATCCTCCGGCTGCATCCCACCACGGAGGTGTCTGGGAAAGACAGATACGCACCGTAAGAAAACTACTCAGTTCTGTACTGAAGCAGCAAGCGCTGGACGACGAGGGACTCCAAACCGTTCTGTGCGAGGTCGAAGCCATCATTAATGACCGACCGATAACTAAGACATCAGATGATCCCAATGACCTCGAAGCCCTGACTCCGAACCACCTGTTGTTGTTGAAAACACAGCCAGCCATGCCCCCGGGAGTCTTCAAAAAGGAAGATCTGTATGCCCGTTGGAAGTGGAGGCAAGTTCAGTATATGTCAGACCTCTTCTGGACCAGATGGACAAGAGAATACTTACCTCTGCTACAGGAGCGTCAAAAATGGTCCAAAATAAAGAGGAACTTCATCGTCGGAGACATTGTCTTAATTGTGGATGATTCAGCCCCTAGAAATTCTTGGTTGATGGGAAAAATAATTAAGACCATGCCAGACTCCAGAGGCGTCGTTCGTCGCGTCTGTTTGCAAACCAAGACCAGTACCCTGGAGAGACCGATCACAAAGCTCTGCCTGCTACAAGAAGCAGCGTGAAAAGCTCCTGAACGAAAGAAAAAAGTGGACACTTGTATTGTAAATATGTTGAACTCATTAGTTTATGACTCTTAATGTTTGAGTAATTGATATGCTTCATGTGCCTAGTCAATTAGGGGCCGGAATGTAAGAGCCATAAAAGCTTAAGAAAATACTTTAAAATAGTGGCTAAATGGCATAATACAGTTAATTTACCTGAACGACTTATTGTATTAAGAAACCCCCTATTTTCTTGCTCCAGTAGTATAGTCCGACACCCCCTTCATTCTTGCCACAATGGAACAGTCCCTAAGCCACACATGGGTGCAGCCATTTTACAGTTTTAAACTGCACGTGGTGAAAGAGGCAGAAGCTGTGAGGCTTGGAGCAGTACAGTTTTTGACCGTGTTCGTTTATACGTGTTTGCTTTGTAATTCTGTTTGTTAAGTGTTACAGTAAACCGTTTAAAAGACAAAGCTACGTTTGGGAACGTTTTATTTCGACACGCGTCTACTCGATGTTAAAAGCCCCACAGCCCAGTGGCCTGCCTGTTTGGAAACTAAGAAGCGCCACTACATATATAGCAACTGTAATTGTAAATATGTTATTTAATTATTAATCGAATGTTATGTACTGTTTCGCTAAAAGGGGAGGAATTGTAGTGTATGTAACCTGAAGAAGGAACTATATTCTGCAGCCCCTGTATACTGCAGTACCAGTAGTGACCACCCCTGTATATAAGCCTGTGTAGTAACCTTGCATAGTAGTTCCAGTTTTGTCTCCATTCAGTAAACACCTGTTATAACCAACTCCTGCAGTCCGTGTCTCAATTACACACGGACGTTACATCCAGGACACATGGTTCATTATTCATTCTCATTTTTCAGTGTGATTGCTGAAGTTGCTCAAAGCATTAGTCCACACATTGAGCTGCAATCTGCGAAATGGTATAAAACGGGTGACTGCAAATCAGCAGCCGGTTTTACGTCTCTACCTTGGATAGAAATGTCGGCAGAGATGTAAAACAGGCTGACGACTTGCGATCACCCGTTATACAACATTGTACAAAGTCACAATCTGCACCAGTGACTCTGAACAGGCTGCAATGCCATAGCCTGCAGGCACTGGAATAGACAACAATAACTTGTACTTACATAGCGTCTTTAATGTAGATAAAACGTCCCAAAGCCCCGATTTTAACTGCCCCACCTGAGGTAAACTGGGTGGGGGAACAGTTAAATTAGTGGGTGTCAGTTACCCTCCAATCCCACTTCCTTCCTGCCGTGTCCCCATATTAACCTGCTCCTTTCAGCAGTACCCGATCTGCAATATCAACCAGAGGCCTAAGCTGGGGAGTGGTCAGCTCCTCTGTCAGGCCACATCTGTAGGGAGGGGGATCCTGAGCCTCTCCTGTGGGGAGGGGGATCCTGGGCCTGTCCTGTAGGGAGGGCGATCCTGGGCCTGTCCTGTAGGGAGGGCGATCCTGGGCCTGTCCTGTAGGGAGGGCGATCCTGGGCCTGTCCTGTAGGGAGGGCGATCCTGGGCCTGTCCTGTCGGGAGGGCGATCCTGGGCCTGTCCTGTAGGGAGGGCGATCCTGGGCCTGTCCTGTACGGAGGGCGATCCTGGGCCTGTCCTGTAGGGAGGGCGATCCTGGGCCTGTCTTGTAGGGAGGGCGATCCTGGGCCTGTCCTGTACGGAGGGCGATCCTGGGCCTGTCCTGTAGGGAGGGCGATCCTGGGCCTGTCCTCTGGGAGGGCGATCCTGGGCCTGTCAGGAGGGTGATCCTGGGCCTGTCCTGTAGGGAGGGCGATCCTGGGCCTGTCCTCTGGGAGGGCGATCCTGGGCCTGTCAGGAGGGCGATCCTGGGCCTGTCCTGTAGGGAGGGCGATCTTGGGCCTGTCCTGTAGGGAGGGCGATCCTGGGCCTGTCAGGAGGGTGATCCTGGGCCTGTCCTGTAGGGAGGGCGATCCTGGGCCTGTCCTCTGGGAGGGCGATCCTGGGCCTGTCAGGAGGGTGATCCTGGGCCTGTCCTGTAGGGAGGGCGATCCTGGGCCTGTCCTCTGGGAGGGCGATCCTGGGCCTGTCAGGAGGGCGATCCTGGGCCTGTCCTGTAGGGAGGGCGATCCTGGGCCTGTCCTGTAGGGAGGGCGATCCTGGGCCTGTCAGGAGGGCGATCCTGGGCCTGTCCTGTAGGGAGGGCGATCCTGGGCCTGTCCTGTAGGGAGGGGGATCCTGGTTCAGAAGAGTCCCGGAACGTACATTAAAAGTTTCTCCCCTAGGCTGTACAAGGAAACCTCGGGCCTCCCATGTTTGTAAAACAGCTGATAGTGAATCGACAGCCCATCTTACATCTCTCTCCGGCTGGCTACCCACCTTCCACTTCCCCCCCCCGATCGTGGCTCCAATCACAGCCCTGTCCCTCCTGATCATGATCCCCCACTACCTCCGGGGGACCGTTTCCATGGTCCCCGGTTGCAGCCTGTTGGCGTGTTTGCATTCCTGCCCGCTGGCCAGGCTGTCGGACGGGAGACTGCAGTTGAGATCGGCAGGGTCTCCATGGCCCAGCCTCGCCGGGTTTGCAACACGCTCCCCACCCCCCCCCCCCCCCGCACCCTCCCCGTCTCCCCTCGGGGCCAAAGGGTTTGTTTGTTACCAGGCCAGGCACTGAGAATGTGCATTAACACTTGACAGGCCAATTTGTGCAATGTTGTGTCTCTCAACTGAAACAATGAGAGTTATCTGACTTATCTTGGACTCACTAGAGGCACAGTTGTAGCTTTCAATTAGGCAGCAGCAGGAGATGGTTGCTTTATTCTACACCTCAAGTGGGGAGAGAGCTGGCCGCTTTTACTGATAGCTTTACTGACAAATCAATAAACAGAGGGAAGAGATCAGATCGGCAGCCTTCCCAACACAGACAGAGAAGGATAAAGAAACACTTGGGAAAGTGATAAACAGGGACTGCGAGGTGCTGGTCCGAGCATGAGGCTGGCAGCTAAGATGCAGGAGGTCAGTTTATGTAAGTTAGAAGTTGTCTCGCAAGAAACGTGATGCTTAGAAAGGCCAGTCAGTCCACGAAAGTGGCGGGTCACGTGGTTCATTATTCATTCTCAATTTTTTTTTGAGGGGAGCAGGGTGATTGATGAAGGAAGTGGGATTTGCTTGAACTGTTAGTCTGCACATTGGCCTGCTGTCTGTGAGTGAAACAGCTCAATGATTCACATCAGGACAATGTTTCTCAGTCTGCCCACGGGCAGATTGGAGAGGTGAGGACACGTGGAAGGAACATGGGCCAAGGCTTTCCAACACGCCTGATATCGAGCACACAGAGAGTCACACGCACCTGTTCACGTGGGCACCAGACCCGCGAGAGGTTGGTGCTGAAACCTCCTGATAATGGGTCACCCGTACAGCCAGTGCCACCCCCCCCGGGGCACACCTGTTTGGAGGGTATGTCTGACATCACTTAAAGGCAGCTAGAAGCTCTTAAAGGGGCGGTTCACTGTGGCTGCAGGTAGGATGGAAAGCGTGTTCAAGATAGAACTGGCTCCAAGAGCCGCGGATCAGCTTCTGTCGAACCCCACAAGTCCCACTCCAGGGACACGCAATCCAGGCGACACTCCCAGTGCAGCACTGTGGGAGTGCTGCACTGTCGAGGGTGCCGTCTTTCAGATGAGATGTTAAACCAAGGCCTTGCCTGCCCACCCCCAAGGGTAAAGAATATCCCACAGCACTATTCAAAGAAGAGCAGGGGAGTTCTCCTCACTGTCTTGCCCAACAATCATCCCTCAACCAACAGCTAAAACAGATTAACTGGTCCTTTAGATCATTGCTGTTTGTGGGAGCTTGCTGCATGCAAATGTTTCCTGCATTACAGCAGTGACTACACGTCAAAAGTGTTTCATTGGTTGTAAAGCGCTCTGGGATGCCCTGAGGCCATGAAAGGCGCTGTAGAAATGGAAGTCTTTCTTTCCCTTTATTTACAAGATGCACTGCAGCAACTCGCCAAGGCTTCTTCGGCAGCACCTCCCAAACCCGCGACCTCTTCCACCTAGAAGGACAAGGGCAGCAGGCGCATGGGAACACCACCACCTCCAAGTTACCCTTCAAGTCCAACACCATCCTGACTTAGAAATATATCGCCGATCCTTCATCGTCACTGTGCCAAAATCCTGGAACTCGCTCCCTAACAGCACTGTGGGAGCACCTTCACCACAGGGACTGCAGCGGTTCAAGAAGGCAGCTCACCACCACCTTCTCAAGGTCAATTAGGGATGGGCAATAAATGCCGGCCTTGCCAGCGATGCCCACATTGTGAGAATGAATAATAAAAACAATCCTACTTATTAAGCACCTCCAAGGTGTTTCCATAGTTGCAACAGTAAATTGAGGGGCTGAGTACTGAGTGGCAGCAGCCTGACCTGTGCCTCTTGCAGCCATAGGCTTACACCTGAATACTCTGTGTGTAACCTGTACTGGGACCTGTGCTGGTGTGTGACCTGTACTGGGACCTGTGCTGGTGTGTGACCTGTGCTGGTGTGTGACCTATGCTGACCTGTGACTTCTGCTGGGACCTGTGCTGGTGTGTAACCTGTGCTGGTGTGTGACCTGTGCTGGTGTGTGACCTGTGCTGCGACCTGTGCTGGTGTGTAACCTGTGCTGGTGTGTGACCTGTGCTGGTGTGTGACCTGTGCTGGGACCTGTGCTGGTGTGTAATCTGTGCTGGTGTGTAACCTGTGCTGGTGTGTGACCTGTGCTGGGACCTGTGCTGGTGTGTGACCTGTGCTGGTGTGTGACCTCTGCTGGGACCTGTACTGGTGTGTGACCTGTGCTGGTGTGTGACCTCTGCTGGGATCTGTGCTGGTGTGTGACCTGTGCTGGTGTATGACCTGTGCTGGTGTGTAACCTGTGCTGGTGTGTGACCTGTGCTGGGACCTGTGCTGGTGTGTGACCTTTGCTGGTGTGTGACCTGTGCTGGGACCTGTGCTGGTTTGTGACCTGTGCTGGTGTGTGACCTGTGCTGTGACCTGTGCTGGTGTGTGATCTGTGCTGGTATGTGACCTGTGCTGGTTTGTGACCTGTGCTGGTGTGTGACCTGTGCTGTGACCTGTGCTGGTGTGTGATCTGTGCTGGTGTGTGACCTCTGCTGGGACCTGTGCTGGTGTGTGACCTGTACTGGGACCTGTGCTGGTGTGTGACCTGTGCTGGTTTGTGACCTGTGCTGGTGTGTGACCTCTGCTGGGACCTATGCTGGTGTGTGACCTGTGCTGGGACCTGTGCTGGTGTATGACCTGTGCTGGGACCTGTGCTGGTTTGTGACCTGAGCTGGTGTGCGACCTATGCTGGCATGTGAGCTCTGCTGGGACCTGTGCTGGTGTGTGACCTGTGCTGGTGTGTGAGCTGTGCTGGTGTGTGGCCTCTGCTGGGACCTGTGCTGGTGTGTGACCTGTGCTGGGACCTGTGCTGGTGTGTGACCTGTGCTGGGACCTGTGCTGGTTTGTGACCTGAACTGGTGTGCGACCTATGCTGGCGTGTGAGCTCTGCTGGGACCTGTGCTGGTGTGTGACCTGTGCTGGTGTGTGACCTGTGCTGGGACCTGTGCTGGTGTATGACCTGTGCTGGGACCTGTGCTGGTTTGTGACCTGAGCTGGTGTGCGACCTATGCTGGCGTGTGAGCTCTGCTGGGACCTGTGCTGGTGTGTGACCTGTGCTGGTGTGTGACCTGTGCTGGTGTGTGACCTCTGCTGGGACCTGTGCTGGTGTGTGACCTGTGCTGGGACCTGTGCTGGGGTATGACCTGTGCTGGGACCTGTGCTGGTTTGTGACCTGAACTGGTGTGCGACCTATGCTGGCGTGTGAGCTCTGCTGGGACCTGTGCTGGTGTGTGACCTGTGCTGGTGTGTGACCTGTGCTGGGACCTGTGCTGGTGTATGACCTGTGCTGGTGTGTGACCTGTGCTGGGACCTGTGCTGGTGTGTGATCTGTGCTGGGACCTGTGCTGGTTTGTGACCTGTGCTGGCGTGTGACCTCTGCTGGGACCTGTGCTGGTGTGTGTGATGGGTTGAGCGAATGACTCAGGATACACTGATATGTTGTTTTTGTGGAAGTTGCTGGGATACTGGATTGATTATTCTGGGATGCCGAGTTCCTTGGATGAATGGAGAGATTCAATCCAATTTGAAAGGAAGCAGATGATTAAATGAAAGCCCGGATCATTATAATGAACATGGGAAGCTGCAAAGGGGAGTTTCACAGTCGGGGGGTTGTTGACTATTCGACTATAGGAGGGATGTTTGACTTAAGCTGAAATGAGTTTCTAATAAGAATTCACATTCAGGAGTTTAAGGGTCAATCCTCAAAGCTGCAATTTACTCAAGTTTTGCCTCTTTTGATTTGGGCATTTTTAAGTATTGCTGTTTAAATGTTACCCATTTTGAATCACCTCTATAACTGGTGTATCTCAGTGTCCCAAGGACTTTTCAGCAACTGTTACAAATTTTGCGTGTGCTCTAGATATTCTCCAGGGTCCAGGCTCACTGATCTCTCCGGAGCAGGTCTAACACCTCTTACAGCAGTGTGCCAGCGCCTGTACTGCCCAATGCCCAGTGTGGCGGGAGTGTGATCCAGCACTCTAACTAGAGACACCCCGCGTTTTGTGAACTGGATATTGTAATCTCACATGCACCAACATGTGCCTTTCTCAGAAGCGATGAACGCGCTGGTAAGACGAGGATCCAGGAGTCCATAAGGTGGTTTATCTTGCAGATTATATGGGACTGAGCAGAGTATAATTGCAGACTTTTAGCTTCTCCTATAATGCTTCCCGTAACATATAAGAAACAACAAAGCACGCCATATTCTCCCTGTTCCTCGGCTAACTTAACTTTCCCAGTCGGCCTTGTCTTTCTGAATCCGACTGGCCATATCTTAAACACGGAGGGGTCTGTGCTCTCCCTACCAGCCACCCCACCTGACACTTAGACTGAACTATAAAGGCCAGCCATTTTGCTGCAATGACTTTAGTGCAACGGATTTCTGGACAGAGACCAAGGAAGAGACCTTACTGATTTGGGCCAAGATAGGAGAGGTATTTTTGGCTTCTGGCCAGAGCTTGGAAATTTGACTTATTGTGATTTCACTGTTTGCAAGTATATTATGGGGGCTGCATGGGGTTCCAACCCTCAGTTCCAGCATTATGTGCGAAGGGCTCGCAGACGCTGTGTGAGAGGGGCAGTCATGCCTAGACGCAGAGGGGCCATCAGGCGTCGGCAACGTAGGCCTTACCCACTCAGGGAATACCGCCAGCAGGTGTCCTATCTCACCATGACTGCCGCGCAGTGTGTTAAGAGGCTGCGCTTCAGAAGGGAGGTGGTTGCAGAGATCTGCCAGCTGCTTCACAGAGATCTGCGTCCACAGCTGATGAGCAGAACGTCTCTGTCGGTGGAAGTGAAGGTCACGGTGGCTCTGAACTTTTATGCAAGCGGCTCCTTCCAAGCCGCTGCTGGGGACATAGCGAACATATCCCAGTTCGCCGTGCATCGCTGCATCCGGCAGGTCACCGATGCCCTTTTCACAAGGAGACACCAATTCATCTCCTTCCCCATGACCCTAGAGAGGCAGGAGCAGCGTGCAGTCGGATTTGCGAGAACAGCGGGCTTCCCCATGGTGCAGGGCGCCATTGACTGCACACATGTGGCTTTGCGGGCACCTATCGACAATGCCGAGGATTACCGCAACCGGAAGGGCTACCATTCCCTCAATGTACAGCTGGTGTGTGACCACAGGCAGCGCATCCTAGCTGTCAATGCCCGCTTTCCAGGCAGCAGCCACGATGCATTTATCCTGCGCCAGACTACTGTGGCTGACATGTTCCAGGCACAGCCTCCCCCAAGAGGATGGCTTATCGGGGACAAAGGCTATCCTTTGTGTACATGGCTCATGACCCCGCTCCACGCGCCCAGGACCCCTGCTGAGGAGGCATACAACGAAAGCCATCAAGCCACAAGGAACATCATAGAGCAAACGATTGGCGTCCTCAAGCAACGGTTCCGCTGCCTGGATCGCTCTGGCGGATCTCTGCAGTATTCGCCGGATAGAGTCTCCCAGTTCGTCATCGTTTGCTGCATGCTGCACAACCTGGCTATCTGCAGGCCTCAGGCAACCGTGCCACAACCCCCATGAACTCGGTGTGCCGACGATCTGAGTCCGCCGACATTTGATCAAGGAGGCGCACCTCCTGGGCGAGGACCGTCTCCGGACTGGAGGCCGGACTCTCCATCTGGGGAGAAGGCCGCCGAGCTGGCCGACCCTTCCCGCGTGGCTGCACGCCACTGGGCCCAGCAACTACACTCCCCTGCAACACTTCCCCCCTCTGGGGAGAAGGCCGCCGAGCTGCCCGACCCTTCCCGCGTGGCTGGACGCCACTGGGCACAGGAGCTACACTCCCCTGCAACACTTCCCCCCTCTGGGGAGAAGGCTGCCGAGCTGGCCGACCCTTCCCGCTTGGCTGGACGCCACTGGGCACAGGAGCTACACTCCCCTGCAACACTTCCCCCTGGCTCTCCTCCAGGGAAGACGTGTCCCCTCCATTGCCATCCCCTGGCGCAGATGAGGGTTCCCCCGATGTGCCGCCTTCCTCTTGCTCCTCCTCGTCCTCCTCTTCCGAGGGACTGACACTCGCAGCTTCAGGGACCTCCTCCTCACCAGCTGAAAGCAGGAAGGCACAAGAGTAGCTTTAGAGTGAGGACAGGGCGTCAGCGAGGGAGGCATGAGTGGTGGCATTCTGCGCATTGGTCGGATAGTGGCAAAGGATGTAGATCTGAAGCGCAAGGGGAACGAGAGAGGTCCAAACGGTCATGTCCTTACCATTGGGGCCCAGCACAGGGTCGGCATCTCCAATTGCAACGGGGCCAATCACCCGGGCACCCATGACTCGACCCACGCGCTCCTCCAGGTCACTGAGCTGCTGGAACTGGGCACGGCCTCCCCCAGTGACAGTCCGGCTCTTCAGATTCTGGGCCAGCTTGGCCTGCAAGAGAAAGGACGGCCTCTAAGTACAGTGTGGTGCCCTGTTGTTGTGTGCACTGCCTCCCATGGTCGAATAGCTTGGCCAGTGTGGTGCCCTGTTGCTGTATGCACTGCCTCCCATGGTCGAATAGCTTGGCCAGTGTGTAAAGTGCAGAAAGTGCAATTGATGTTCATGCCAGTGCCATAGCTGCTGGATGAGGGCTGGCCATTAGGGCTTTGAGGTCCCTTTGCCCATCATGTGAGGTGCACATGCAAGGATGAGGAGGACACTGGAAAGGGTACTCACCCTGACCATCCGAGTGTAGGTCGTTAAACTTTTTCCGACATTGGACACCAGTCCTGGGGACATCGCTGTTGGCTGTGACCCTCTGGGCGATTTCCCTCCAGGCTCTCCTGTACACCCTCTTGGGAGGCTTCTTGCCACTGTCCGGGAACAAGATATGGCTTCTCTTCTCCAAAGCCCTAACCAGCACCTTTAAATCATGGGCAGAGAAGCGCTGCGCTCGCTCACGGGCCCTCTGCATCCTTCCTGGCGCTATTTCTCTCCAGCAGCAGTGTTTAGGCCTAGCTGGAGGGCTGCAGTATCCAGGGCGTGGCAGCAGACCAAGTCGACCCTTCCCCCTTTAAGAGCTGGCCGGCGCCAGGGTGTCTGCTGTCAATCAAAACATGACCGCACCTGCGCTGCGCCTGGCCTCGGCAGTATCAGTCTGCACCGCCGGCTTAGCGCCTAAAGATAGCCGTGCAACGCCAGTTTTAGCGCTCGAGCGAACTCCTTGGCCAAAGCTACTGAATTTCGGCGAAGTGGACTCCACTTTCCGGCGGGCGCAAACTTTAGCGGCCGCCCGACTTTACCGCCCCAAAAGTGGCTATACTGAATTTCTAGGCCCAGGTCTTTGGGGAAAGAGCAGGGAGTGGGACTAATTGGAGAGCTCTTTCAAAGAGCCGGCACAGACACGATGGGCCGAATGGTCTCCTTCTGAGGTGTATGATTCTATTCTTCCAGAACATTAAGGAGAGTGGGCAAGAACATGGCAAATGGAATATAATGTGGAGAATTGTGAAGTTATCCACGTTGGTAGGAAAAATAGAAAAGCAGAATATTTTTTAAATGGTGAGAGTTTGGGAAATGTTGGTGTTCAGGGGGACCTGGGTGTCCTTGTACACGAATCACTGAAAGTTAACATGCAGGTGCAGCAAGCAGTTAGGAAAGCAAATGGCATGTTGGCCTTTATTACAAGAGGATTTGCGTATAAAAGTAAAGGGGGGAGAAATTCGGTTGTTAGCGCCACCGATTAACGCCTAAAGAGGCTGAGAAGTGGGGCGCTAGCCAATTTCCGGGCAGGCGCAGGGCGCCTAGTGCCTCGTCCCATATTGAGCATGCATTTAGCGCCGGCGCTAAATCTTAGCGCCCGCTCATGGGCGCAAGCTGATTATGACGTCATTTGAGTGTGCAACGCCTTTTGGGCGCCCCGGACCGGAAATTCAGTGGCGCCCCCCTCCGTAGCGCCTGGCGCTAATAGTGACAGCTTACCTGGACCTTACCAAGTCACTCTCGGGCTGGAAGAGCGTTATTTAAAGGGGACTGGTGTGGTTTAAAAGCAGCAGCCATTTTTGGAGCACAACTTCCTCGAGAGCTACAAAGAGTCGCTGAGCTGCACACTGAGAGCCATTTGACCACTGAGCCAGCGCAGGCAGATGATCTTCAGCCTTCTGACCATCACCTTGCTGTTGGTGAGCCTTGACAACGGGGAACCTTCCTGTGGGCGCTTATTATGGGGGCAGCATTGGAGGGGAACGTCCTGCTGCTGAATCATCTGGAAAGGGCACTGAGACGCTGGGAGAGGGAGGCGGGCATGGCCAGATGGAGGAGGGCCAGCAGACGTCGCCACAGCAGACCTTACGCTGGCAGGGTTTTCCGACAGCAGTTTTCCTACATGAACATGCCAGAGGAGCGGTGTGTCAGAAGGCTGCGATTTAGAAAGGAGGTGGTGACTGAGCTGTGCCAGCTGCTTCAGCCAGATCTGCAGCCTCAGATAAGGTGCAGGACATCTCTGTCGGTGGCTGAGAAGATGCCTGCTGGCCTGAACTTCTACGCGAGCGGCTCTTCTCAGGCTGGGCGTCAGAGGCTGATCAGAAGTAGCTTCTAGGCCCCTCTCACGGAATGCTTGCTGCCATTCCAAGACCATGGTGTGGAGATGCCAGTGTTGGACTGGGGTGGACAAATGTAAGAAATCACACAACACCAGGTTATAGTCCAACAGCTTTATTTGAAATCACAAGCTTTTGGAGCGCTGCTCCTTCGTCAGGATCTCTCCACTTCACCTGACGAAGGAGCAGCGCTCCGAAAGCTTGTGATTTCAAATAAAGCTGTTGGACTATAACCTGGTGTTGTGTGATTTCTTACATATTCCAAGACCAGGAATGGAACCGGTCTGATACCCCCAAGCCTGTGAAGGGCAAGATGCATGTAAATAGCAGGCATGGCCATTGTAAATGAAGAAAGTGTTTCATTACACAGAATGTGGTTCCTTCAAACATGAGCAAGCTATGGCAACAGAAAGCAAAACTAATACACTGACACATAACTGCCTCTCACACCCGGGAGACTGTCCAAAACAGAAATCACATTCCGACCATCTTCCTTGGCCTTGATTCCACTGCGCCAACCAAAGCATCCAATGCCCCATCAGTGAGGCGTTCCGCCCTCTGCCTCACCCTTTCCATGTCTTGCTAGGCTGGTGTGCCACAGGTAGGCTCCCACTGCTTTGAAGGCCTACAAGGCAGTGAGTGTGTCTGGTGATGCCAATTGACTTGCCGCTTTAAGAGCTGGCCGGCGCCAGTGTGTCTCAGGGAAAGTGATTATTGACAGCACCCTCGCTGCGCCCCGCCGCCGCGAAATTGGGTTGCGCCGCCGGGTTAGCGCCTTAAGAGTAGCGTGCAGCATCTGATTTAGCGCTGCAATCACCTTTAGGGGCGCTGCAACCCAATATCGTGCTAGGTGCCGCTAAATTGCGCCTGGCGCTAAACTTTGCGCATCGCCAGGACTAGCGCCCCAAACGTGGCTATACCGAATTTCTAGGCCAAGATGTCTTACTGCAATTATTTAGGGCCCTGGTGAGACCACACCTGGAGTATTGTGTACAGTTTTGGTCTCCTTACCTAAGGAAGGATATACTTACCATAGAGGGAGTGCAACGAAGGTTCACCAGACTGGTTCCTGGGATGGGGGGATTGTCCTATGAGGAGAGATTGAGTAGACTAGGCCTATATTCTCTAGAGTTTAGAAGAATGAGAGGTGATCTCATTGAAACATACAAAGTTCTTACAGGGCTTGACAGGGTAGATGCAGGGAGGATGTTTCCCCTGGCTGGGAGTCTAGAACCAGGGGTCACAGACTCAGAATAAGGGGTCGGCCATTTAGGACTGAGATGAGGAGAAATTTCTTCACTCAGAGGGTGGTGAATCTTTGGAATTCTCTACCCCAGAGGGCTGTGGAGGCTCAGTCATTGAGTATATTCAAGACAGAGATCGACAGATTTTTGAATATTAAGGGAATCAAGGGATATGGGGATAGTGCAGGAAAGTGGAGATGAGGTAGAAGGTCAGCCATGATCTTATTGAATGGCGGAGCAGGCTCGATGGGCCAAATGGCCGAATCCTGCTTCTATTTCTTATGTTCTTATGTTCTTTCAATGGCTGGTTCACTCACTCTCCTGGAGGTCACTAACATATCAATCCCTTCTTTCTCCCAGTGACTCCAGCTTCCTCTGTCATGGTGTAGAGAATTAACACTTAAACATCATGAACCTGACTTTAGATTGTAAATTTATTTGCCCTAGGTTGAAGAGTTGGCAACCTTTAATACAAATAGGACAGCTAAGAGGGAGTATCAGTGATAATTAGCAAAAAAATCATCTTTAGCCAGAAATGCCGAGTGGATGATCCATATCGGCCTACTCCTGAGGTCCCCACCATCACAGAAGCCAGTCTTCAGCCAATTCGATTCACTCCAAGTGATATCAAGAAACAGTTCAACGCACTGGATACAGCAAAGGCTATGGGCCCCGACAACATCTCGGCTATAGTGCTGAAGACGTGTGCTCCAGAACTAGCCACACCTCTAGCCAAGCTGTTCCAGTGCAGCTACAACACCGGCATCTATCCGACAATGTGGAAAACTGCCCAGGTATGTCCTGTCCACAAAAAGCAGGACAAATTCAATCCAGCCAATTACCGCCCCATCCGTCTACTCTCAATCATCAGCAAAGTGATGGAAGGTATCATCGACAGTGCTATCAAGTGGCACTTACTCACCAATAACCTGCTCACTGATGTCCAGTTTGGGTCCCGCCAGGACCACACGGCTCCCGACCTCATTACAACCTTGGTCCAAACATGGACAAAGGAGCTGAATTCCAGAGGTGAGGTGAGAGTGACACCAAGGCAGCATTTGACCAAGTGTGACATCAAGGAGCCCTAGTAAAACTGAAGTCAATGGGAATCGGGGGGGAAAACTCTCCACTGGCTGGAGTCATACCTAGCACAAAGGAAGATGGTTGTAGTGGTTGAAGGTCAATCATCACAGCCCCAGGACATCGCTGCAGGAGTTCCTCAGGGCAGTGTCCTAGGCCCAACCATCTTCAGTTGACCTTCCCTCCAACATAAGGTCAGAAATGGGAATGTTCGCTGATGACTGCACAGTGTTCAGTGCCATTCACAACTCCTCAGATAATGAAGCAGTCCATGCCCGCATGCAACAAGACCTGGACAACATTCAGGCTTGTGGCAGGTAACATTTGCGCCACAGAAGTGCCAGACACTGACTATCTCCAACAAGCGAGAGTCTAACCACCGTCCCTTGACATTCAATGGTGTTACCATCACTGAATCCCCCACCATCAACATCCTGGAGGTCACCATTGACCAGAAACTTAACTGGACCAGCCACATAAATACTGTGGCAACAAGAGCAGGTCAGAGGCTGGGTATTCTGCGGCGAGTGTCTCACCTCCTGACTCCCCAAAACCCTTCCACCATCTATAAGGCACAAGTAAGGAGTGTGATGGAATACTCTCCACTTGCCTGGATAAGTGCAGCTCCAACAACACTCAACAAGCTCGACACCATCCAGGACAAAGCAGCCCGCTTGATTGGCACCCCATCCACCACCTTAAACATTCACTCCCTCCACCACTGGCGTACCGTGGCTGCAGTGTGTACCATCTACAAGATGCACTGCAGCAACTCGCCAAGGCTTCTTCGGCAGCACCTCCCAAACCCGCGACCTCTTCCACCTAGAAGGACAAGGGCAGCAGGCGCATGGGAACACCATCACCTCCAAGTTCCCCTTCAAGTCACACACCATCCTGATTTGGAAATAGATGGCCGATCCTTCATCGTCGTTGGGTCAAAATCCTGGAACTCCCTCCCTAACAGCACTGTGGGAGCACCTTCACCACACGGACTGCAGCGGTTCAAGAAGGTGGCTCACCACCACCTTCTCAAGGGCAATTAGGGATGGCCAATAAATGCTGGACTTGCCAGCGGCGCCCACATCCCATGAACAAATCTTTAAAAAAATCGCTGGGCCAAGAGTTGAAAGCCTTCTCCCAGCTTTTTCTAAGGCTGCAAGGATAACTGTCTCTCTATTATAGCATTTCCTTTAATGTCTGCACCCCATTAAGTTTCACCGCCTTCTCATTTTCTGGTGTGGCCCCGACAGACACCCAAATCAACCCTGAAACCATGCATAATTCAGATAATAAAGACCTGGATTTCCAGAGCACCTTTCACAACCCCAGGACCCCAACCCAAAGCGCTTTACAGTCAGTGAAGTACTTTTGAAGTGTAGTCACTGTTGGAATGTGGGAATCCCAGCAGCCAGAATTGCGCACAGCAAGATCCCACAAACAGCAATGTGATAATGACCAGATAATCTGTTTTAGTGATGTTGATTGAAGGATAAATATTGGCCAGGACACCGGGGCGAACTCCATTGCTCTTCTTCGAAATAGTGCCATGGGATCTTTTACGTCCACCTGAGAGAGCAGACGGGCCCTCAGTTTAACATCTCATCCGAAAGACGGCACCTCCGACAGTGCAGCACTCCCTCAGCACTGCACTGGCAGTGTCAGCCTAGATTTTTGTGCAGAAGTCTCTGGAGTGGGGCTTGAAGCCACAACCTGCTGATAATGAGCGGGGCATTGACATCATCAGATAATCTCGGCCCTTACATGATAGAGAGATGGGCTAATGCTGCACTCGGGCCTCTCCTCGCTGGTCCTGCCAGGAACCTCACTCACCTCCAGCATGGTGTTTGAGCGAACACCAAGTAACAGCATTGCTGAGGCTGAATGGTTGACTTGCACCTGAACATACTTTGGAATAATTCACCAGCATCTTAGCAGAGACCGTTTAGTATGCTCAACAAACCTTACAAAGTTAAACAAGCGAGAGAGAGAGAGAGAGGGAAAAAAAGCGAACCAGCCATCGCACCTAATTGCGGCGTTTGCCTCGACGGGATCTGATTTGGCAGAAGATAAATGACACGTTCAAATTGCTCCTGAAATGTTAAAATCCACAGTAATTAATGGCTTCATGGTGGGAGAGAGAGCAGTAAACAGCTCCGTGCACACACACACAAGTGGATGAGAGACCAAAGTGCGAACTGTGTACAGCTCGGAGCAACAAGCCTTGGAAAGGGGACTTTAATCCGCAGGTCGGAAGCATTGGAATAGCTGGGGACGATGAACCCTGGCAGTGGTTGGAAGGTCCTTGCAGCTCTGAGCTTCGGTTAACCTCGTGGATCAACTGTTGGCCGGAGCAATGTCAGACTGCAGTTGGCCCACTGTGTTAGTGAGGACCTATAATAGAACTGAACCCAGCATAATTGGAGAGAACCGTTTCGAGCTCAGTGTGATTTTTCATTGTCAAAGCCCCAGCACCTCAGTCAATCCATGAGATTATCCGTGGAGAGAGAAAGGGGGAGAAATTCAGTTGGCTGCGCCACCCGTTAGCGCCTTAAGAGGGCGCTAAGCGAGTCGCAAGCCACTGGCCACGCCTCCCGTTAAATTCCGCGGGACGCTAGTGGTGGCGCTAGCCGTTAGCGCTGCGCCACTACCGATGACGTCATCGGTGTGCGCAGCGCCCCGGCCGCGATAGTTGGAAGCGCCCCCTGATTTACTGCCGGACGCTATGTGCGACCGGTTCAGCGGGGCCTACCTGCGGCGGTGGAGGCGCAAATTAAAGGAGAGGTGCGGGGCGGCCATTTTTGTTGTTGGCCACCTGCCAGCACCTCTCTGCGCTCCAGTCCCCGGCCTCCTGAACCCCCCCCGCCAACGGAGTGCCGGCTGTGTTCCAAGAGCCCGGCACTTCTCCTCGGTGCCGGGCTCTTTTGCCGGCACTCACGATCCTTGGGGGCCCAGCTGGGCCCCAGATCGCGCTGCACAAGGCCCCTCCCTTTAAGTAGGGGAGGAAGGCCTGCAGTACCGCAGCGCGACGTGCCGCAGCGTGTGGCGCTGCAGCACGCTGCGCAACGATATTCAGTCGCAGCGCCCCAAGAGGGATGCGGGGCGCCTCCAGTAGGAACTTCCCTTTGGGGTGCTACCACTGAATTCCCGGCGGGCGGCCGCAAATGCTTCCGGGGCGCTACTTTTAGCGCCTGGTGAGGCTGGCACCCCAAACGGGGCGATACTGAATTTCTAGGCCAAAGGGTCTTGACGAAGGGTTTCGACCTGAAACGTTGACTCTCTTTCTCTCTCCACGGATGTTGCCTGGCCTGCTGAGTTTTTCCAGCATTTTCTGTTGTTATTTCGGATTTCCAGCATCTGCAGTATTTTGCTATCGTACATGAGATTATCCTTCCTGATTCAACACAGATTACAATGACATGCTTTTGAATTATTATGTTGCTTCTTAAAATGAAGCAAAATCTAAACAAATACGACTTCCAACACGTTCCAGATGAAGATAAGATTATGTCAATATTTAATGAGATTTTCCGCCCAGTGTCAGTGGAGGGGGCTCAGTCATGTTGGTGACACTCCTAATTCCTATCCGTTAATGAAGGAAGGAATGATATAAATCTGTGAAATGGTTTAAAGACAAGCACACTGCTGTTCCCTGTTGTTAGTCTTCAGACTGGCTTGTTTCTTTTGGTGATAAACCAATGTGGAATTAGTAAAATGTCAGCTGTAGACGCCAGTTGAAATATGTAAAACATTACATCTCGTACCATTAAAGCCAAATACTCAGGCTAAGAGCCAGCGTGGTGCCAATTAACATAGTACAAGCAAACACACAACACCCTGCAGTCCCTGATTAAAGTGCATCTTCACACTGTAATTTACCTCACGCCAAACTGTGTCATTCGGCGCACACATGCAATGCTTTCATTAACCCGATGCTAAATTACTGGAACATTTATCAGCCGCTTGTCACTGTGCGTTAACTTGACAACTGAGCCCCGCTCCGGAAGAGTCGCAGCTTTCTAACTAGGACACGGGCTATTTAAAGAGGGAGTTTCACCATCACGGTCACGGCGAGCACGCCAACAGTTAAAAAGCAGCACAGGAATTCAAACGCCTCTACATGTTTCCTATTGATTTTTTTAGAAATAGAAAGAGTAACTATATTTTGGCAGGAAGAATTGAGGAGAGGCAATATAATCTAAATGGTACAAGATTAAAGGGGGTGCAGGAACAGAGAGACCTGGGGGTTTACATGCACAAATCTTTGAAGGTGGCAGGACAGGTTGAGAAAGCTGTTAAAAAAAAGCATACAGGATTCCTGGGCTTTATAAACAGAGGCACAGAGTACAAAATCAAGGAAGTTGCGCTAAAGCTTTATAAATTAGGCCCCAGCTGGAGTACTGTGTCCAATTCTGGGCACCGCACTTTAGGAAGGATGTCAAGGCCTTGGAGAGGGTACAGAGGAGATAAGGGAATTAGGGGTTACGGGGAGAGGGCAGGGAAGTGGACGTGAGTCTAGATTCAGATCAGCCATGATCCTATTGAATGGCGGAGCAGGCCCGAGGGGCCGTATGGCCTACTCCTGCTCCTATTTCTTATGTTCTTATGTACCAGAATGGTACCAGGGGTGAGGGACTTCAGTTATGTGGAGGAACCAGAGAAGCTGACATTCTTCTCCTTAGAGCAGAGAAGGTGAGGGGAGATTTAATAGTACAAAATTATGAGGGGTTTTGATTGAGTAAATAAGGAGACACTGTTTCCACTGGCAGGAGGGTCGGTAACCAGGGGACACATAAGAAATAAGAACATAAGAATTAGGAGCAGGAGTCGGCCATACAGCCCCTCGAGCCTGCTCCGCCATTCAATAAGATCATGGCTGATCATCGAACTCAACTCCACTTTCCCCTCCGATCCCCAGATCCCTTGATTCCCCTCGAGTCCAAAAATCTATCGATCTCTGTTTTGAATATACTCATCGACTGAGCATTCACAGCCCTCTGGGGCAGAGAATTCCAAAGATTCACCACCCTCTGAGTGAAGAAATTGCCCCTCATCTCAGTCCTAAATGGCCGACCCCTTATCCTGAGATTTAAGATAATTGGGAAAAGAATCAGAGGGAAGATGAGAATTTTTTTTACGCAGCGAGTTGTTGTGATCTGGAATGCGCTGCCTGAAAGGGCGGTGGAAGCAGATTCAATAATAACTTTCAAGGGGGAATTGGACAAATACTTGAAAAGGAAAAGAATTGCAGGGATATGGGGCAAGAGCGGAAGAGTGGGATTAATTGGAGAGCTCTTTTAATGAGCCAGCACAGGCATGATGGGCCGATCGGCCTCCTGTGCTGTGCTGTTCTATGATTCTATGACACAGGTAATAGCGACCAGCACAGTGACGACAGCAAGAACTAGTTGCCAAGAAGGGGACGGGGATCAAGGACACGGGCCTCATTAAAGCAAGGTGAGCTATTGTAATGGCAGAACAGGACTGAGAAACGGTGGGATCAAGAGTTTCAAAGAACGCCCTTTATCTGAACCTGGCTTGTGATTTTTTTTTAATTCGTTTATGGGATGTGGGCGTCGCTGTCAAGGCCAGCATTTATTGCCCATCCCTAATTGCCCTTGAGAAGGTGGTGGTGAGCCGCCTTCTTGAACCGCTGCAGTCCGTGTGGTGAAGGTGCTCCCACAGTGCTGTTAGGGAGGGAGTTCCAGGATTTTGACCCAGCGACGATGAAGGATCGGCCGATATACTTCTAAGTCAGGATGGTGTGTGACTTGGAGGGGAACTTGGAGGTGGTGGTGTTCCCATGCACCTGCTGCCCTTGTCCTTCTAGGTGGAAGAGTTCGCGGGTTTAGGAGGTGCTGCCGAAGAAGCCTTGGCGAGTTATTGGAGGAACTTGGTCTACAGTGTGAAGCTCTTGAATTAGCAGCAGTACAGCTCCAGTCACTAGGAGCTATAGCCTTTCTCTGTGAGTTGTGTACGTTACTTCAGCTGCCTGGTGCTGTTTCACTCTGATGACCTTCCCATGGTTTCGCTTTATTGTTGTACTGCCACCCCCGACATGTGACTCCCACACTTTCAAAAATAACCCTCAGGCCTACACTTAGCCAATGGAGTGGGAGAGCCGGTTTTTGTCAGGTCACCACATCTGCTGCCAACTGCGCCCTCTCACCACAGCTGGCGATGCGAGCTGGGCCGGTTCAGCATATCACAGGAACAGGAGGAGGCCATTCAGCCCCTCGAGCCTGCTCCGCCATTCACGGCTGATCTGCACCTGAACTCCATCTACCCGCCTTTGATCCATATCCCTTGTCGAAAGCAAAATACTGCGGATGCTGGAAATCGGAAATAAAAACTGAAAATGCTGGAAATACGCAGCAGGTCAGGCAGCATCTGTAGGGAGAGAAAAACAGAGTTAACGTTTCAGGCCAAATCTACCGATCTCAGTCTTGAAAGCTCCAATTGTCCCCCGGCATCCACAGCTTTTTTGGGGGGAGAGAGTTCCAGATTTCCACGACCCTTTATGTGAAAAGATGCTTCCTGAATGGCCTGGCCCGAATTTTAATATTTTGCCCCCTTGTTCTTGATTCCCCCACCAGAGCAAACAGTGTCTCCATATCTACCCAATCGAATCCTTTAAACATTTTAAACGCGTCAGTTAGATCACCCCTCAACATTCTGAGGGGGCGACCTAATAGAGGTCTTTAAAATTACGAAAGGTTTTGATGGAGTGGATACAGAGAGAGTGTTTCCACTTGTGGGGAAGGGCAAAACTAGAGGCCATCAATATAAGATAGTCACCAAGAAATCCAATAGGGAATTCAGAAGAAACTTCTTTACCCAGAGAGTGGTCAGAATGTGGAACTCGCTACCACAGGGAGTAGCTGAGGAGAATAGTATCGATGCTTTTAAGGGGAGGCTGGATAAGCATTTTAGGGAGAAGGGAACAGAGGGTTACGCTGATAGATTTCCTTTCTCCAGATTGGTGTCGAGAGCTCAAAGAGGAGCAGAGGCTCGGGTCAGTATCTAAACACAGGGCAGAGAAATACCGGGGGGTGGTTTTGTGTCGCTCCCAGTCCCACGACAAACATTCCTGCAGAATAAAGGCGCCTTCAGTCCGTTCCTCTCCGATGATCACCAGCACTCATTGTGCCTACAATGAAGAGAAAGGTCAAAGTGCGGGTTGGTTTGTACACTGAGCCCTGATGGTGCAACTTAAGACTAACCACAGAAAATGCTGGAAAAACTCAGCAGGTCAGGCAACATCCATGGAGAGAAATTTGAGTTGACGTTTCGGGTCGATCTATTTTATTTCCTTTCCAGTTTTGAAAAAGGGTTTCGACCAGAAACGTCAACTCAAATTTCTCTCCACGGATGTTGCCTGACCTGCTGAGTTTTTCCAGCATTTTCTGTTGTTATTTTGGATTTCCAGCATCTGCAGTATTTTGCTATCCTATGAAGACTAACCACCACTTGCGAAAAGTTCCACTCTGCCCTTGCCTTGTGTTCGAGTGTGTGGGCACTGGCACTGAACAGAGCAGGTTAACGTGAAAACAGTCAAAGCAGTCTCCTGGTGCAACCAACACTTGCCACCATCCATATTACGACAGGATATTAGCGGATTTAGCAGTACAGTGAAACTGCTCGATAATGACCACCTCTGGGACTGGCTTCAGTGTATCTGTTAATGCATGTTTGAGTCTGGATCATGGTTATATCCCTGGAATTATCATTGGGCAGCCACTATACGCAGGAAGTTGTCACCTTTCAGACTCCTCTCACTATAGCAAAAGCAAATTAACATCATTCCTTCAGATAAACAGCTGCAGTTTTACCATCAGCAGTATCATGTCTGGATCCAGACTCCGTCACTTTGAGCAGTGCATCTCCTTGTACGACGCTGTCTGTGGATTTACACAGTTCAGTGAATCTCCAAAGACATTACAATTCTATCAGAGCTGAATACATGGAGAAAAAGGGATGTGATTTTTCAAGCATTAAGTCATTTTTCACATTTTTAGAGCAACAAGATTGTGCAAAACACATGCAGATGACTAGAAACCCGCAAGGAATTTGAGAAATGAAATGTATCCCAGAAGGGCCTTAACAATAGTCACTGCAAACAAGGGGACCTCTTCCCATTTTCTACCCGCCTCCCTCACAACATAATCTTCTCCCCCTGGAGTTGTGGTGATTGATTCCCATTGTCTGCGCTGTGAAGAAGCTGTTTTTATTTAAGTTCATAAGAATTACAGTCAAGTCACAAGCAGGCCAATTTGACACCAGCAATCTCCTGCCAAACTACTAATAGAAACAAATTATATAGAGCACGTCTTCAAGAAAAAGTGTTTGGCAGGTTTTTTCTATATATTTCTTTCCAAAAATGAGGTGGATAAAAATGGTCCTGAAATAATCATCAAACATCTTCAGGGTGACAATGCCACACAGATCTCCTGGCTGTTGCTCCTTCTCCATATGAACATGAGAAAGATGGGATAACAGAAGGCTCTTCGGCTATCAGCCCCTGCTCCTCCCATAGCCCAGGTACACTCTACCCTCTCATCGACTCTCCCCCACCCGTTAAATCTCCTCCCACAGCCCAGGTACACTCTAGCCTCTCATCGACTCTCCCCCACCCGTTAAATCTCCTCCCACAGCCCAGGTACACTCTACCCTCTCATCGACTCTCCCCCACCCGTTAAATCTCCTCCCACAGCCCAGGTACACTCTACCCTCTCATCGACTCTCCCCCACCCGTTAAATCTCCTCCCACAGCCCAGGTACACTCTACCCTCTCATCGACTCTCCCCCACCCGTTAAATCTCCTCCCACAGCCCAGGTACACTCTACCCTCTCATCGACTCTCCCCCACCCGTTAAATCTCCTCCCATAGCCCAGGTACACTCTAGCCTCTCATCGACTCTCCCCCACCCGTTAAATCTCCTCCCACAGCCCAGGTACACTCTACCCTCTCATCGACTCTCCCTCACCCGTTAAATCTCCTCCCATAGCCCAGGTACACTCTACCCTCTCATCGACTCTCCCCCACCCGTTTAATCTCCTCCCACAGCCCAGGTACACTCTACCCTCTCATCGACTCTCCCCCACCCGTTAAATCTCCTCCCACAGCCCAGGTACACTCTACCCTCTCATCGACTCTCCCCCACCCGTTAAATCTCCTCCCACAGCCCAGGTACACTCTACCCTCTCATCGACTCTCCCCCACCCGTTAAATCTCCTCCCATAGCCCAGGTACACTCTACCCTCTCATCGACTCTCCCCCACCCGTTAAATCTCCTCCCACAGCCCAGGTACACTCTACCCTCTCATCGACTCTCCCCCACCCGTTAAATCTCCTCCCACAGCCCAGGTACACTCTACCCTCTCATCGACTCTCCCCCACCCGTTAAATCTCCTCCCACAGCCCAGGTACACTCTACCCTCTCATCGACTCTACCCACCCGTTTAATCTCCTCCCATAGCCCAGGTACACTCTACCCTCTCATCGACTCTCCCCCACCCGTTAAATCTCCTCCCATAGCCCAGGTACACTCTACCCTCTCATCGACTCTCCCCCACCCGTTTAATCTCCTCCCACAGCCCAGGTACACTCTACCCTCTCATCGACTCTCCCCCACCCGTTAAATCTCCTCCCATAGCCCAGGTACACTCTACCCTCTCATCGACTCTCCCCCACCCGTTAAATCTCCTCCCATAGCCCAGGTACACTCTACCCTCTCATCGACTCTCCCCCACCCGTTAAATCTCCTCCCACAGCCCAGGTACACTCTACCCTCTCATCGACTCTCCCTCACCCGTTAAATCTCCTCCCATAGCCCAGGTACACTCTACCCTCTCATCAACTCTACCCCACCCGTTTAATCTCCTCCCACAGCCCAGGTACACTCTACCCTCTCATCGACTCTCCCCCACCCGTTTAATCTCATCCCATAGCCCAGGTACACTCTACCCTCTCATCGACTCTCCCCCACCCGTTAAATCTCCTCCCATAGCCCAGGTACACTCTACCCTCTCATCGACTCTCCCCCACCCGTTAAATCTCCTCCCATAGCCCAGGTACACTCTACCCTCTCATCGACTCTACCCCACCCGTTAAATCTCCTCCCATAGCCCAGGTACACTCTACCGTCTCATCGACTCTACCCACCCGTTAAATCTCCTCCCACAGCCCACGTACACTCTACCCTCTCATCGACTCTCCCCCACCCATTAAATCTCCTCCCATAGCCCAGGTACACTCTACCCTCTCATCGACTCTACCCACCCGTTAAATCTCCTCCCACAGCCCAGATACACTCTACCCTCTCATCGACTCTCCCCCACCCATTAAATCTCCTCCCACAGCCCAGATACACTCTACCCTCTCATCGACTCTCCCCCACCCGTTAAATCTCCTCCCACAGCCCAGGTACACTCTACCCTCTCATCGACTCTACCCACCCGTTTAATCTCCTCCCACAGCCCAGGTACACTCTACCCTCTCATCGACTCTCCCCCACCCGTTTAATCTCCTCCCACAGCCCAGGTGCACTCTACCCTCTCATCGACTCTACCCCACCCGTTAAATCTCCTCCCACAGCCCAGGTACACTCTACCCTCTCATCGACTCTCCCCCACCCGTTAAATCTCCTCCCACAGCCCAGGTACACTCTACCCTCTCATCGACTCTACCCACCCGTTTAATCTCCTCCCACAGCCCAGGTACACTCTACCCTCTCATCGACTCTCCCCCACCCGTTAAATCTCCTCCCACAGCCCAGGTACACTCTACCCTCTCATCGACTCTCCCCCACCCGTTACATCTCCTCCCATAGCCCATGTACACTCTACCCTCTCATCGACTCTACCCCACCCGTTAAATCTCCTCCCATAGCCCATGTACACTCTACTCTCTCATCGACTCTCCCCCACCCGTTAAATCTCCTCCCACAGACCATGTACACTCTACCCTCTCATCGACTCTCCCCCACCCGTTTAATCTCCTCCCACAGCCCAGGCACACTCTACCCTCTCATCGACTCTCCCCCACCCGTTAAATCTCCTCCCATAGCCCAGGTACACTCTACCCTCTCATCGACTCTACCCACCCGTTTAATCTCCTCCCATAGCCCAGGTACACTCTACCCTCTCATCGACTCTCCCCCACCCGTTAAATCTCCTCCCATAGCCCAGGTACACTCTACCCTCTCATCGACTCTCCCCCACCCGTTAAATCTCCTCCCATAGCCCAGGTACACTCTACCCTCTCATCGACTCTACCCACCCGTTTAATCTCCTCCCATAGCCCAGGTACACTCTACCCTCTCATCGACTCTCCCCCACCCGTTAAATCTCCTCCCATAGCCCAGGTACACTCTACCCTCTCATCGACTCTCCCCCACCCGTTAAATCTCCTCCCATAGCCCAGGTACACTCTACCCTCTCATCGACTCTACCCACCCGTTTAATCTCCTCCCACAGCCCAGATACACTCTACCCTCTCATCGACTCTCCCCCACCCATTAAATCTCCTCCCACAGCCCAGGTACACTCTACCCTCTCATCAACTCTCCCCCACCCGTTTAATCTCCTCCCACAGCCCATGTACACTCTACCCTCTCATCAACTCTACCCACCCGTTTAATCTCCTCCCACAGCCCATGTACACTCTACCCTCTCATCGACTCTACCCACCCGTTTAATCTCCTCCCACAGCCCATGTACACTCTACCCTCTCATCGACTCTACCCACCCGTTTAATCTCCTCCCACAGCCCAGTTACACTCTACCCTCTCATCGACTCTACCCACCCGTTTAATCTCCTCCCACAGCTCAGGTACACTCTACCCTCTCATCGACTCTCCTCACCTGTTTAATCTCCTCCCACAGCCCAGGTACACTCTACCCTCTCATCGACTCTACCAACCCGTTTAATCTCCTCCCACAGCCCAGTTACACTCTACCCTCTCATCGACTCTACCCACCCGTTTAATCTCCTCCCACAGCTCAGGTACACTCTACCCTCTCATCGACTCTACCCACCCGTTTAATCTCCTCCCACAGCCCAGGTACACTCTACCCTCTCATCGACTCTACCCACCCGTTTAATCGCCTCCCACAGCCCAGATACACTCTACCCTCTCATCGACTCTACCCACCCGTTTAATCTCCTCCCACAGCCCACGTACACTCTACCCTCTCATCGACTCTACCCACCCGTTAAATCTCCTCCCACAGCCCACGTACACTCTACCCTCTCATCGACTCTATCCACCCGTTTAATCTCCTCCCACAGCCCAGGTACACTCTACCCTCTCATCGATTCTATCCACCCGTTTAATCTCCTCCCACAGCCCATGTACACTCTACCCTCTCATCGACTCTCCGCCATCTGTTTAATCTCCTCCCACAGCCCATGTACACTCTACCCTCTCATCAACTCTATCCACCCGTTTAATCTCCTCCCACAGCCCACGTACACTCTACCCTCTGATCGACTCTACCCACCCGTTTAATCTCCTCCCACAGCCCACGTACACTCTACCCTCTCATCGACTCTACCCACCCATTTAATCTCCTCCCACAGCCCAGGTACACTCTACCCTCTCATCGACTCTATCCCATCTGTTTAATCTCCTCCCACAGCCCATGTACACTCTACCGTCTCATCGACTCTACCCACCCGTTTAATCTCCTCCCACAGCCCAGGTACACTCTACCCTCTCATCGACTCTACCCACCCGTTTAATCTCCTCCCACAGCCCACGTACACTCTACCCTCTCATCGACTCTCCTCACCCGTTTAATCTCCTCCCACAGCCCAGGTACACTCTACCCTCTCATCGACTCTATCCCATCTGTTTAATCTCCTCCCACAGCCCATGTACACTCTACCGTCTCATCGACTCTCCCCACCCGTTTAATCTCCTCCCACAGCCCAGGTACACTCTACCCTCTCATCGACTCTACCCACCCATTTAATCTCCTCCCACAGCCCAGGTACACTCTACCCTCTCATCGACTCTATCCCATCTGTTTAATCTCCTCCCACAGCCCATGTACACTCTACTGTCTCATCGACTCTACCCACCCGTTTAATCTCCTCCCACAGCCCAGGTACACTCTACCCTCTCATCGACTCTCCGCCATCTGTTTAATCTCCTCCCACAGCCCACGTACACTCTACCCTCTCATCGAGTCTCCCCCACCTGTTTAATCTCCTCCCACAGCCCATGTACACTCCACCCTCTCATCGACTCTACCCCACCTGTTTAATCTCCTCCCACAGCCCAGGTACACTCTACCCTCTCATCGACTCTCCGCCATCTGTTTAATCTCCTCCCACAGCCCATGTACACTCTACCCTCTCATCGATTCTACCCACCCGTTTAATCTCCTCCCACAGCCCACGTACACTCTACCTTCTCATTGACTCTACCCCACCCGTTTAATGCCCTTCCATGGCCCATGTACTATTTGATCAGGGCGGCCATGCCTTCAATTCCCTCTATAAATCTCTCAACTTTCCGCTTCTCCGTCAAGATCCTCCGTAAAACCCACCTCTTGAGCTTTTGGTCACCTCCTCATAATATCTCCTTCTTTGGCTCAGTGTACATTTGTGTCTGATTACACGCCTGTGAAGCAGCTTGGGCCGTCTTTTTATGTTATAGGTGCTATATCTAGGAGGCCATTCAGCCCCTCGAGCCTGTTCTGCCATTTAATGAGATCACGGCTGATCTGTATCTTAACCATCCACCTGCCAGGGCTCTATGGCTTAATACTCTTGGCTAGCAAAATCTACTGTTCTGAAATTTAAAGTTACTAATTGAGCTAGCATCTACTGCTTTTTGTGGGAGAAAGTTCCACATTTCTACCACCCTTTGTGTGAAGAAGTGAATTCCTTTTAAAATCTTATAAACCTCAATCAAATCACACCTTAACCTTCTACATTCCAGGGAATACAAGCCTCATATAGGTAATCTCTCCTCAGAATCTAACCCTTGGAGCCCTGGTATCATTCTGGTGAATCGGCGCTGCGCTCCTTCCAAGGTCAATCTATCCTTCCTGAGATGCGGGGCCCGGAACTGTGCTCAGTGCTCCAGATGTGGGTCTAACTAGGGCTTTGTACAGCTGGAGCAAAACTTCCTCCCCTTTATATGCTAGCCCTCTAGTTATATCAGGCACAGGCACAATGGGCCAAATCGTCTCATTCTGGGCTGTATCATTCGATGATACAGGCTAACATTCTATTAGACATTTTGATTATTGTTTGTACCTGATTACTACCATTTAGTGATCTGTGTATATCTCTGGAATATAGAAGATTTGGTGATTTGGTTGAGGTTTTTAGGATTTTGAAAGGAATTCATAGGATAGATGGAGAGAAATTTCTTCCACAGGTGGGTGAGTCTAGGACAAGGAGGCATAACCTAAATATCAGAGCCAGGCCTTTCCGGAGAGATGTTAGGAAACACTTCTTTACACCTCCTTAGATACAGGGGTGGTGCCAGAGGACTGGAGAATTGCAAATGTTAAACCCTTGTTCAAAAAAAGGTGTAAAGATAAACCCGGCAACTACAGGCCAGTCAGTTTAACCTCGGTAGTGAGGAAGCTTTTAGAAACAATAATCAGAGACAACATTAACAGTCACTTGGCCAAGTATGGATTCATTAAGGAAAGCCAGCATGGATTTGTTAAAGGCAAATCATGTTTAGCCAACTTGATCGAGTTTTTTGATGAGGTAAGAGAGGGTTGATGAGGCCAATGCCGTTGACATGGTGAACATGGATTTCCAAAAGGCGTTCGACAAAGTGCCACATAATAGGCTTGCCAGCAAAGTTGAAGCCCATGGAATAAAAGGGACAGTGGCAGCATGGATACAAAATTGGCTAAGTGACAGGAAACAGAGAGTAGTGGTGAACGGTTGTTTTTCAGATTGGAAGAAGGTATACAGTGGTGTTCCCCAGGGGGCAGTACCAGGACCACTGCTTTTCTTGATATATATTAATGACTTGGACGTGGTTGTACAGGGCACAATTTCAAAATTTGCAGATGACACAAAACTTGGAAGTATAGTGAACACTGAGGAGGATAGTGATAGACTTCAAGAGGACATAGACAGGCTGGTGGAATGGGCGGACACGTGGCAAATGAAATTTAACACAGAAAAGTGCGAAGTGATACATTTTGGTAGAAAGAATGAAGAGAGGTAATATAAACTAAAGGGTACAATTCTAAAGGGGGTGCATGAACAGAGGGGCCTGGGGGTACATGTGCACAAATCATTGAAGGTGGCAGGGCAGGTTGAGAAAGCGGTTAAAAAAGCATACGGGATCCGGGACTTCATAGATAGAGGTATAGAGCACAAAAGCGTAGAAATTATGATGAACCTTTATAAAACACTGGATCGGCCCCAACTGGAGTATTGTGTCCAATTCTGGGCACCGCACTTTAGGAAGGATGTGAAGGCCTTAGAGAAGGTGCAGAAAAGATTTACGAGAATGATTCCAGGGATGAGGGACTTCAGTTACGTGAATAGACTGGAGAAGCTGGCAGAGAAGATTGAGAGGAGATTTGATAGAGGTTCAAAATCATGAGGGGTCCAACAGAGTAGATAGAGAGGAACTGTTCCCATTGGCGGAAGGGTCGAGAACCAGAGGACACAGATTTAAGGTGATTGACAGAAGAACCAAATGCGACGTAAGAAAAAACTTTTTTACGCAGCGAGTGGTTAAGATCTGGAATGCACTGTCTGAGAGGGTGGTGGAGGCAGACTCAATCATGGCTTTTGTTATGTATTGTGTGTTCTCCTCCCACCTGTGGTGGCGCTGTCACAGGAGATAAATGGTTGGGTGTTCTCTGTTAAGTTTAGCTCTCTTTGTTCGGAACTTTCCAGAACTTCCTTTCCTTCCAATAAAGCACTTCATGTTTGAATCTCTGAGTTCTGAGTCCTAAATTGTGTCTAGGTAGAAAGGTACCGACACAACAAGTGGCAACGAGGAGCGGATGAATCTGCGTACGTTACGGATGCAGTGAGTAAACAGAAAATTTAATTTGAAACGTGAGATGGCTACCATATTAGGAAACATCGGTGATTTTGATGAAAATGTGGAGCAATGGAGCGCATATACGGAACGTTCTGACTATTTTGTATTGGCGAATGCAGTGGCAAATGAAAATGTCATGCCTACCTTTTTGAGTGTAATTGGGCCGAAGACATTCAATTTACTTCGCAGCCTCGTGCAGCCAGATAAGCCAGGAACTAAAACATATAAGCAACTAGTGGAAATTCTTGGAGCACATTTTTCACCAAAACCTCTGGTTATTGCTGAGAGATTTAGGCCTAGAAATTCATTATAGCCACTTTTGGGGCGGTAAAGTCGGGCGGCCGCTAAAGTTTGCGCCCGGCGCAAAGTCGAGGCCACTTCGCCGATATTCAGTAGCTTCGCCCTAAGAGTTTGCTCGAGCGGTAAAACTGGCGATGCACGACTCTCTTTAGGCGCTAAGCCGGCGGTGCTGAGCGATACCGCCGAGGCCGGGCGCAGCACAGGTGCGGTCATTTCTTAATTGACAGCAGACACCCTGGCGCCGGTCAGCTCTTAAGGGGGAAGGGTCGAGTTGGTCTGCTGCCACGCCCTGGACACTGCAGCCCTCCAGCTAGGCCTGAACACTGCTGCTGGACCCAAATAGCACCTGAAAGGATGGAGAAGGCCCGTGAACGAGCGCAGCGCTTCTCAGAGCATGATCTGAGGGTGCTGGTTGGCGCTGTGGAGAAGAGACGCCATATCTTGTTTCCGGACAATGGGAAGAAGCCGGCGGCCCGCGTCTACCGGAAAGCCTGGAGGCATGTCGCCACCAGGGTGACATCCAACAGTGAGGTCCCCAGGAGCTCTGTACAATGCCGCAAAAAGCTAAATGACCTCGCCAGGATTGTCAGGGTGAGTACCCTTTCCAGTGTCCTCCTCATCCTTGCATGTGCACCTCACATTATGGGCAAAGGGACCTGAAAGCCCTAATGGCCAGCCCTCATGCAGCAGCTATGGGACAGTCATGAACATCAATTGCACATTCTGCACTTAACACACTGGCCAAGCTATTCGACCATGGGAGGCAGTGCACACAAGATCAGGGCTACACACTGGCCAGGCTATTCCACCATGGGAGGCAGTGCACACAAGATCAGGGCTACACACTGGCCAGGCTATTCCACCATGGGAGGCAGTGCACACAAGATCAGGGCTACACACTGGCCAGGCTATTCCACCATGGGAGGCAGTGCACACAAGATCAGGGCTACACACTGGCCAGGCTATTCCACCATGGGAGGCAGTGCACACAAGATCAGGGCTACACACTGGCCAGGCTATTCCACCATGGGAGGCAGTGCACACAAGATCAGGGCTACACACTGGCCAGGCTATTCCACCATGGGAGGCAGTGCACACAAGATCAGGGCTACACACTGTACTTAGAGGCCGTCCTTTCTCTTGCAGGCCAAGCTGGCCAATAATAAGAGGAGCCGGACTGAGACCGGGGGAGGCGGACCCCAGATCCAGCAGCTCACCGAGCTGCAACAGCATGTGGAGAGCATCATGGGTGCCCGGTTAATTGGCCCCGTTGCATCTGGAGATGCCGACCCTGTTCTGGGCACCAATGGTAAGGACATCACCTTTTGGACCTCTCTCGTCCCACTTGCGCATCAGATCTACATCCTTTGCCACTGTCCGACCAATGCGCTGAATGCCACCACTCATGCATCCCTCGCTGACGCCCTCTCCTCACTCTAAAGCTACTCTTGCGCCTTCCTGCTTTCAGATGGTGAGGAGGAGGTCCCTGAAGTTGCCAGTGACAGCCCCTCAGAAGAGGAGGAGGAGGAGGAGGAAGAGGAAGGCGGCCCATCAGGGGATCCCTCAGCCATGGCAAGCCATGCCAATGTAGGGGACACGTCTTCCCTGGAGGGGAGCCTGGGGGAAGTGTCGGAGGGGAGTGTAGCTCCTGGGACCAGCGGCCTGCAGAAACGCGGGAGGGGGGTGGAAGCTCAGCGGCCTTCTCCCCAGAGGGAGGAAGGTTCGGAGGGAAGTCCAATTGCTGGGCCCAGCGGCGTCCAGCAATGCAGGAAGGGTCGGGCAGCTCGGCGGCCTTCTCCCCAGAGGGAGAGTCCGGCCTCCAGTCCGGAGACGGTCACCGCCGAGGAGCTGCGCCTCCTTGAGGACATGTCCGCGGACTCAGAGCGCCGGCACACGGAGCTCATGGGGCTAGTGGCACGGATGCCTGAGGCCATCGAGTCCCTGTCTCGGAGTGTGACCGAATTCGGGGCCTCACAGGCCACCAGTTTGGCGGAATTCGGGGCAGATCAGGCAGCGAGTCGGGTGGAATTCGGGGCAGCTCAGGCAGCGACTGGCCAGGTGATCAGTGGTGCTGTGCAGTCACTGGCTGCTCTGATGCGGTCACAGAACAGGGCAACACGGGCACTCACTGCTGCCACACTCGCTGTGTCAGCCAGGCATCGCCAGGGCACCCGCCACGCTGCAGCAGCACAGCGGTCTGTCCCTCGGCAGATTGCTGCGCATGCTGCAGTGCTGGCCCGGGTGAGTGCCAGTGTCTCAGGCGACCAGCGAGCACCTGCCATCTGCCAGCTTGCCCCCATTCCTCCAGCCGCCACTGCCACTCCCCCAGTGGAGCTGCCACGAGCTGCTGCAGCGACTGATGCTGCCCAGCCACAGCTGCAGCATTCACCAGCCGGCCCCTCGAGGGCCAGACCTCGTCTAGGCCGACCCCCAAGGGCATCTGCCGTCACGACATGTGCCCCTCAGGAGCCTTCCCCCAGTCTTGCAGCAGCCACTGGCCTCACTTTGAGGAGGAGCAGCAGGGCGTGCAGGGGCCGCCAAAGTTTGCAGAAGGCATCGCCCTCGCGGGACACAAAGTAGAGGGTGTGGCCAAATGTTTTGTTTTTTGGAATGGGTGTTTTGTGAAGGCCGAGGATGAAGGCCATTTTTGTTTACATCTTTTGTTAATCCTCCCCAGGTTGTGGGAGTGAGTCATGTGTGTGAGTGTTTTTTGGGGGTTTCGTCTGTTTTTGGTTTTCATGTGGGAAGGGCCCTGAGTTTGTACAATAAACCATTTTCTTTATTCAGATTGTCCATGTTTGATCTTTGAAGTGTTTGTTGTCTTAACCGGCTGAGGGCTTGCGGAGCGGCTGCATTCATGTTCTTTCATTGGCACAAGCCATTCCCTGACAGGGGGCCTAGAAGTGACGTTCAATAAGCCGCCGACGGGCGGCCCTTGGACCTTCTGCCTCCCTCCTGGGCTGGTACTCCTCCTCCTCCTCCTCCTCATGCTCCTCCTGCTCCTCCTCCTGAGGTGGTGGTCCAACGTGAGGTTGCAGTGCCTGAGTCCTGCGGATAGCCAGGTTGTGCAGCATGCAGCAAACGATGACGAATTGGGAGACTCGCTCCTGCGAATACTGGAGGGCTCCACCGGAGCGATCGAGACAGCGGAACCATTGCTTGAGCACGCCGATTGTTTGTTCGATGATACATAGATACATAGATACATAGAAGATAGGAGCAGGAGTAGGCCATTCGGCCCTTCGTGCCTGCTCCGCCATTCGATGAGATCATGGCTGATCCTTTAATTCAGTATCCCGTCCCCGCCTTCTCTCCGTAACCCTTAACCCCTTTTGCCCGTAGAAATATATCTAATTCCCTCTTAAATATATTTAATGAGCTGGCGTACACTGCCCTCTGTGGCAATGAGTTCCACAGGTTCACCACTCTCTGAGTGAAGAAATTCCCCCTCATCTCTGTCCTAAATGGTTTAGCCCTTATCCTTAAATTATGTCCTCTAGTTCTGTTCTCACCCGCCAAGGGAAACATTCCTTCTGCATCCAGTCTGTCTAGACCTGTCAGAATTTTATACACTTCTATGAGGTCCCCTCTCAATCTTCTAAACTCCAGTGTGTACATCCCTAAACTACATAGTCTCTCCTCATAGGTCATTCCCGCCATTCCTGGTATCAGCCTGGTGAATCGCCGCTGCACCCCCTCCATGGCAAGAACATCCTTCCTCAGATGAGGCGACCAAAACTGTACACAGTACTCGAGGTGTGGTCTCACCAGTGCCCTGTACAGCTGCAGCAAGGTATCCCTGTTCCTGTATTCTAACCCTTTTGCTATGAAGGCCAGCATACCGTTTGCCTTCTTGACCGCCTGTTGCACCTGCATGCTCGCCTTCAGTGACTGGTGTACAAGAACACCCAGGTCTCTCTGTACTTCCCCCTCTCCCAATCTATTGCCATTTAAATAATAATTTGCCCTCCCGTTCCTGCACCCAAGGTGGATAACTTCGCACTTGTCCACATTATAGTGCATCTGCCATTTATCCGCCCAATCGCCCAGTCTGTCCAAATCGCTCTGGAGCTTCCTGGTCTCTTCCTCTGAGCCCACCCCCCCTCCTAGTTTAGTGTCGTCTGCAAATTTGGAAATGCTGCATCCGACTCCCTGATCCAGGTCATTAATGTAAATTGTGAACAGCTGGGGGCCCAGGACAGATCCCTGTGGTACCCCACTTGTTACTGCCTGCCATTCAGAAAATGAGCCGTTTATTCCAACTCTCTGTTTTCTATCTGACAGCCAGTTCCCTATCCACGCCAAAACTTTCCCCTTTATCCCATGAGCCTCAATTTTCCATGCTAATCTTTTATGTGGGACCTTATCGAAGGCCTTTTGGAAGTCCAGGTACACCACATCTACTGGCTCTCCCCCATCTATTCTACCAGTTACTCCCTCAAAAAATTCCAATAGATTAGTCAAGCACGATTTACCCTTTGTAAATCCATGTTGACTCTGTCCTATCCTGTCCCCATTTGCTAAGTGCTCCGCTATTTCATCCTTAATGATGGACTCCAGCATTTTGCCCACAACTGATGTAAGGCTTACAGGTCTGTAATTACCTGCTTTTTCCCTACCCCCCTTTTTGAATAGTGGGGTAACGTTAGCTACCCTCCAATCCATCGGCACTGTTCCCGAGTCTAATGAATTCTGAAAAATCATCCTTAGTGCATCCGCTATCCCTAGGGCCACCTCCTTCAGTACCCTAGGATGCATGTTATCAGGCCCTGGGGATTTGTCCACCTTCAATCCCTTTAGCTTCCTTAACACCATATCCTTAGAGATATTGATTTGCGTCAGTTCCTCCTTTGCCAATGTCCCTATTTTTCCCGATATCCCAGGGAGGTTTTTTGTGTCTTCCTTCGTAAAGACTGACCCAAAGTATGCATTTAGTTGATCTGCCATTTCCTTATTTCCCATTATATATTCCCCCGTATCTGACTGCAATGGACCAACTTTGGTTTTCACCAGTCTTTTCCTTTTGATATATTTATAAAAGCTTTTGGAGTTAGTTTTTATATTTTCCGCCAGCTTGTTTTCGTAAGCTATTTTGCCCCTCTTGATCATGCCCTTTGCCCTCCTTTGCTCTATCTTAAACTGTTCCCAATCTTCCGCTCTGGCGCTTTTTTTGGCTATTTTATACGCCCTATCTTTGGATTTTATGCTGTCTCTAATTTCCCCTGTTATCCACGGTTGAGTCACCTTTTTAGATTTCCTTTTATGCCAGATTGGTATAAACAATTTTTGCAATTTTGTCATTCTATCTTTAAATGTTTGCCATTGTTTATCTACCTCCAGTCCTCCCAGGAACGTTGTTCCTGGTCGCTTGATGGTTCTCGTTGTATGCCTCTTCAGCAGGGGTCCTGGGCGCGCGAAGCGGGGTCATGAGCCATGTACACAAAGGATAGCCTTTGTCCCCGATAAGCCATCCTCTTCGGTGAGGCTGTGCCTGGAACATGTCAGCCACAGTTGTCTGTCGCAGGATAAAGGCATCGTGGCTGCTGCCTGGAAAGCGGGCATTGACAGCTAGGATGCGCTGCCTGTGGTCACACACCAGCTGTACGTTGAGGGAATGGTAGCCCTTCCGGTTGCGGTAATCCTCGGCATGCTCCAGAGGTGCCCGCAAAGCCACATGCGTGCAGTCAATGGCGCCATGCACCATGGGGAAGCCCGCTATTCTTGCAAATCCCACTGCACGCTGCTGCTGCTTGTCCAGGGTCATGGGGAAGGAGATGAATTGACGTCTCCTTCTGAAAAGGGCATTGGTCACCTGGCGGATGCAGCAATGCACGGCGAACTGGGAGATGTTAGCGATGTCCCCAGCAGCGGATTGGAAGGAGCCGGTGGCATAGAAGTTGAGAGCCACCGTCACCTTCACTGCCACCAACAGAGACGTCCTGCGCCTCAGCTGTGGACGCAGATCTCTGTGAAGCAGCTGGCAGATCTCTGCAACCACCTCCCTTCTGAATCGCAGCCTCCTAACACACTGCGCGGCAGACATGTTGAGATAGGAGAACTGCTGGCGGTATACCCTGGGTGGGTAAGGCCTCCCTTGGCGACGCCTGTTGCCCCCTCTGCGTCTAGCCAGGGCTGCCACTCTCTCACGGCGTCTGTAAGCCCTTCCGACATAATGCTGAAACTCAGCGTTGGCACCCAATGCAGCCCCCATAATATGCTGGCAAACACTGAGATCTCAATGAAGGCAAAGAGAATTGCAAAGCTCTGGCCTGAAGCCAAAAATACCTGTCCTAGTGTTGGGCCAAAGCAGTAAGCTCTCTTCCTTGGTCTCTCTCCAAAAATCCATTGCACAAGAGTGAGTGCTGCAAAATGGCTGCCCTTTATAGTGCAGGGTAAGTGCCCTTTAATTTGCGCTCCCCGCGGCCCACCTCGACTGTGTACCGTTCCACTCAACAGTCGTTAGGGCCGCCCGGCGCACAATGGGGCGGCGCGAGTGAAGTTCCGGTTCCGGGTGCACAAAGGGCGTTGCACGACGAAATGACGTCATGATCTGCGCGCGCAGATGAGCGCGCGCAATGACTTTGTGCCGGCGCTAAATGTCTACTGAAGTTGGGGCGAGGCGCAGATCGCGCTGCGCCCGGGCGCTAAGCGCCTAGCGCTCGAGATCTGCTCCTCCTAAGGCGCTAACGGCTGGCGCAGCCAACTGAATTTCTAGGCCTTAGATTTCACAAACGGAATCAAGAGGAGGGGGAATCAGTGACGATGTTTATTGCTGCTTTAAAAAGGTTGTCAGAACACTGCCAGTTCAAGGAGGTGCTGAATGACACCATTAGAGACAGACTTGCATGTGGTCTGCAAAATGCAGCCACACAGAAGCGCCTTCTTACTGAGGACAACCTTACTCTTGAAAAGGCCATTGAAGTTAGTGTCTCCATGGAGATGGTGGAAAAGGAGGCTCACCAGTTGAGTTCAACAGGGAGAGTTCACAAGGTGTCGTCTGAGCCTAAAGGTGCGCGGAACGGCACATGTTACCGTTGTGGGAAAACGGGCCATCACGCTAATGACTGATGGTGTACGGAGCTGGAATGCCGAAATTGTGGCAAAAAGGGTCACATTGAACGCGCCTGTAGAGGTAAAAAAAGAACAGACAGAGCTGGGAAGCATGGAAGCAAAATGTCTGTATTTGGACAAGAGAGGAAAAAGAGTGTTCATTCAGTGCAGTATGATGGAACAAGCAAAACAGAGGGGAGCGACACCTCTGAGGAGGAAAAGGTACACATACTGACGGTTGCAGGTGATTCAAATGGCTACTGGGTGTCACCACTGGTAGAGGGACAATCAGTGCGGATGGAGGTGGACACAGGCGCGGCTGTGTCCCTTGTTTCAGACACTGTCTACAACAAAATGCTAAAGCATCTTACCCTTCAGCCAACAAACATTGTGCTAAAGACATATACCGGCGAACCTGTGGCCATGAGAGGCGTCATTGAGGTGACAGTTAAATTGAACAGACAGACTGCAAAACTGCCACTATATGTGGTAAAGGGAGATTACCCATCGCTACTGGGATGTGCGTGGCTAGAGAAAATCACGCTGGACTGGCCTGCAGTCCGCATGATGTCAAAAGGGGAGTCAGGTCTGACTGCAGTGTTAAACAAAGATGCAGAACTCTTCAATGGGGAACTTGGGAGCATGAAAAAGATCAGCGTGAGACTGGACATTAAACCTGACAGCAAGCCGAAGTTTCACAAAGCCCGACCTGTATCCTATGCAATTAGGCCAAAAGTTGAGGCTAACTTGGAGGCCTTAGTCGAGAATGGAGTCCTGGAGCCTGTGAGCGTGAGCAAATGGGCCACACCCATTGTTCCTGTCCTGAAAAAGGATGGATCTATTCGAATCTGCGGGGATTTTAAAGTGACTATTAATCCGGTGCTGTCTGCGGAACAGTACCCTCTTCCCCTCATTGAGGATCTTTTTACGGGCCTGGCCGGAGGGCAAAAGTTCAGCAAAATAGACTTATGCCAGGCTTATCTACAAATGCATGTCGATGACAAATCAAAGGAGCTGCTGACAATTGTGACACACAAGGGGCTATACAGGTACTGCCGCCTTCCATTTGGAATTACGTCGGCCCCTGCTCTATTCCAAAGGGCAATGGATCAGATTTTGAGTGGACTGCCAGGAGTCCAGTGCTACCTGGACGACATCCTTGTCACTGGGACAAATGAGGAGGATCATCTTCTGAACTTGGATGCGACACTACAACGACTGAAAGAGTACGGACTCAGAGTTCGTAAAGACAAATGTGAACTCTTTCAGTCTTCAGTTGAGTACCTGGGGCATGTGATTGACACTACTGGCCTGCATAAGGCGCCGTCAATGGTCAAGGCAATCGTGGAGGCCCCAGCACCCCAGAATGTGAGCCAGTTACGTTCATTTCTGGGGCTACTTAACTACTATGGGAAGTTTATTCCAGACTTAGCAACATTGCTGAAGCCGTTACATCAGTTGCTATGTCAAGGCAAAACATGGAAATGGACTGAACTGTGCAACGAAGCTTTCGCCCAAGCAAAGAAAGCATTGCTGAAATCGGAGGTCCTGACACACTTCGACCCAAAGCTGCCCGTGCAGCTAGCATGTGATGCATCACCATATGGTGTGGGAGCAGTCATATCCCACATCATGCCTTCTGGTGAAGAGAAACCTATCGCCTTCGCATCACGCACCTTGAACAAAGCCGAGAGTAACTATGCGCAGGTCGAGCGCGAGGCCTTGGGAATCGTCTTTGGAATTCGAAAATTTCATCAGTACCTGTTTGGGAGAAGGTTCACACTCCTGACGGACCACCGTCCATTGACTTCAATCTTCGGGCCCCACACCGGAATTCCGTCTCTCGCTGCAAGCAGGATGCAAAGGTGGGCTTTACTGTTGTCAGGACACACATACGACATCAAATATCGCAAATCAGACTTGCACGGCAACGCAGATGGTCTCTCGAGACAACCCTTGCCTGTTACTCCCCCAGAGCCTCGTCAGATAGACATCTTCTACTTTAGACAATTGGAGGGAGCACCTGTCACTGCAGTTCAGGTGCGAAGGTACACCCGCAACGATCCAGTCCTGTCTGAGGTAATGGACGATGTCATTCGAGGGAGAGCTATAGGAGACTCTCCTAGTTTGAAACCTTACGTTTCAAAAAGAAATGAGCTCTCCGTCCAGGCAGGTTGTCTTCTTTGGGGACGCCGTGTCATCATTCCGCCACCTCTGAGGGAACCTATACTGCAACAACTTCATACAGGCCACAGTGGGATGGTTCGGATGAAGGAAATGGCAAGAAGCTACTTCTGGTGGCCAGGTCTCGATGGGAATATTGAGGAGAAAGCCAAAACATGTTCCCCATGTCAAAGGGTCCGGAATGTTTCACAGCTGGCAACTCTACACCCCTGGGATTGGCCTGCAGAAATGTGGCAGCGAGTACATGTGGACTTCGCCGGTCCTTTCGAAGAGAAGATGTTTATGGTGGTTGTGGACGCTCGTAGCAAGTGGCCGGAGGTCACTGTGATGAGGTCTACCACGGCAGAGAAAACAATTGAGAAACTTGGTGAGATGTTCAGCCGTTATGGCTCACCAGAACAACTCGTAAGTGACAACGGTCCACAATTTGTATCACAGGAGTTTGCAACCTTCCTGCATGTGAATGGTGTCCAACACATCAGGTCTGCGCCCTATCATCCCTCTACTAACGGCCAGGCAGAAAGGTCCGTGCAAACTTTGAAGCACGCCTTGAAGGCATCGCAAGGTCAGGGCTCAATCCACCAACGTCTGAACAGCTTCCTGTTGTCCTACAGGAACGAGCCGCATGCCACAACCAAAACTTCCCCCGCTTCGCTCATGATGAAGAGGCAGTTGCGGACAAGTTTTGACTTACTCAAACCTCCAAGGGCAGAACAGGTTGTCCATCGTCAACAACAAGCTCAAGTTGAAAAGAGAGAGAAAAGAGCCAAGGAGAGACGGTTTCACCCTGGAGAGCACATCCTAGCTCGAAACTACAACACTGGACCGAAATGGGTTCCTGCTACGGTGATCGCGCAGACGGGCCCTGTGTCTTACACGGTTGAGACTGCTGAGGACGTCGTCTGGAGAAGACACACAGATCAACTGTTGCTAGGAGCAGAGACAGCCACAGAGGCTCCAACGGCTGGTTGGCCTGAACTGTTTCCGGATGATACCGCAAACCAGCATCCTTTGCCACAGTGCTCTTCTCCAACACAGGAAGTCAAAGAGACTGTTCCACCTGTGCAAACTCCTGACTTTCGATTGACACAGGCACCTTCTCCATACAGGCCTGTGTCAACGCCTACTGCTGTGGAAGCCAGCGATAACCGCCGGTATCCTGTCAGAGAGCGGCGGCCTCCAAGACGCTTGGATCTGTAGGCTTAGTGACTTACCCACAAGACTGGGGCAGAATAAACCCCAGGGTAAAGTCAGGGGTTGAGGCAGTCTACCTCTACCCTAGGTTCGTTGAGTGCATTGAAAGTAACTTACCTGTTGAGGAATACTGTGGACCTTCCATTTAAGAGGGGAGGAAATGTTATGTATTGTGTGTTCTATTGTGTGTTCTCCTCCCACCTGTGGTGGCGCTGTCACAGGAGATAAATGGTTGGGTGTTCTCTGTTAAGTTTAGCTCTCTTTGTTCGGAACTTTCTAGAACTTCCTTTCCTTCCAATAAAGCACTTCATGTTTGAATCTCTGAGTTCTGAGTCCTAAATTGTGTCTAGGTAGAAAGGTACCGACACAACAGCTTTCAAAAGGGAGTTGGATAAGTACCTGAAGGAAAGAAAATTTGCAGGGCTACAGGGAAAGGGCGGGGGAGTGGGACTGGCTGAAGTGCCCTTGCGGGCTCGATGGGCCGAATGTGCTGTAACCATTCTATGATTCTAAAGGGTGGTAGAAATGTGGAACTCTCGCCCACAAAAAAACAACATGCCAGCTCAATTAATAATTTCAAATCTGAGAACGATAGATTTTTGCTAGCCAAGGATATTAAGATATAGAGCCAAGGCAGGCGGATGGAGTTAAGATACAGATCAGCCGTGATCTCATAGGACCCCAAAATCTCTTTGGGCCTCCACTGTTCCTAGTTTTTCAGCATTTAAATAATACATGTAAGTGTTATATAAAAGCTAGCTGTTGTAGTGGGTTGGTACTGACGCAGGAGACTCCACATCCCCCGCTGCACGGGATGCCTTGCCGCCACATCCACTGTATAAAGATAGAATAGCGGAAACCAGACTGTAACCCATCGAGGGACCAGGGGATGGTTATAACACCCTTGCCACATTTTTTTTTGCGCTGTTTCATTTAGGGGAATTACTGCCGCTTTAGTAGGAGAAACTCTGGGCATTGAGCGCGTCTGAGGAGATGAACTGCTGCCTGAAGCAGCCAGACCGGCAGCAATCTGCGGCTGGCAATGTGGGAGCAGAATAGGCTCGCTTTATTGGGAGTCAGATACTTAGGAGTGTGACACTGACGGATGCTGGGCCTTGTAGATATTGCAGCAGGATTATATTATACTTCATAGCAATCATTCCAACAAATCATTTCATCAAAGGCTATTGCAAACCATCTATCCTATTTAGTTTAAAATATATATCAATACATTTCAATATAATATGTGTAGTACAATAATACAGCGCTATTTATTTAATAGAAGGCAGCACCCTTGACAGTTCCACTTGTTCTTACTCGGTCGCTGCTGGTGTTAAGCTCCCAATGATTGCATCGTACAGGGGCTACCTAACGAGCAACAATGAAACATTTGCAAAGCGGGCTTTCAATTTGGATTCGAAGCCTTGGAACAGGCGGCGTTAAATAATCGATTTCAAAACAGTGGATGGGTTGGGGGGGGCGTGCAGCGCCTGCACGGTGCGGAACTTGTGCTCAAGTTGGCGACTGGTGCGATATGAGAGTTGCGCTGCTTCCCTCCGACTACCTCCAGCCTCCAGCAGTCACTTTTTAAGTCGGGCGGGCCAATGGTAGATGGAGGCACAAGTGCTGTGTTCATCTTCCTGTCTCCATCACCAGGGGAAGTGACAGGCCTCCTCATTAGGCCTAATAAAGCAGCCCAGTCTGAGCGGCAGAGCAAGGAGTGGGGCTGACCCCCCTGTTCCAGGTGCTGCCTTGGGCACTGCTGTGGCTGCTTTACAACCAGCACATTACAGCCCTCCTCATATCATATTCAAATGCAAAGAACATGTTTTTCATGATTTGCAGGTCAAGAACAAAAGAGCCTGTCTAATCAAACGCGCCTGACAATTTGTTGCCTTGACATTAGAAGCGGAGAGTGCTGGGACTGCTCCATTTCAGCACATTACTTACAGCTATGTCTTTGAATCGAAGAATAAACATTTCTTTGTTAAGAAAATTAAAAATTTATCAGAAAGAAAGCCGGCAGAGGTCCAGGGAATGTGTTTTGTGATGGATCCAACATTTGTAATAAAGTTCCAGCTCCCTAAGCAATGATTGTTATTGATCGAGGCCTTATTAAGAGCTACAGGAGCGGGATGGCACTGGGAGGAGAGATGCCTCCTGCCCGAGCAGGCGCTTGTGAGCTTTGTTCTGGTGTGACAGCGGGTCGCCGCTGCCGGTGCTGTGAGTCGGAGCCGAGTGAATTAAACCACTTGCTGCTAACGTGGCTCATCTGTATTCACAACATTTCATAAACACCGACACGGCCTCCTCGCAAATACAACATCATTGCACCTTCAGAGAGTGTCAGCTGTGGCTCAGTTGGCAGCACACTCGCCTTGGAGTCAGAAGGTTGTGGGTTCAGAGTCCCACCCCAAGGGACTTGAGCACATAATGCTAGGCTGACACTCCAGTGCAGTGCTGTGGGTGTGCTGCACTGTTGGAGGTGCCGTCTTTCAGATGAGACATTAAACCGAGGTCCCGTCTGCTCTCTCAGGTGGGTGTAAACGATCCCAGGCCGCTATTTCGAAGAAGAGCAGGGGAGTTCTCCCTGGTGTCCTGGCCAATGTTTATCCCTCAATCAACATCACAAAAACAGATTATCAGGTCATTATCACGTTGCTGTTTGTGGGAGCTTGCTGTATGCAAATTGGCTGCCGCATTTCCCACATTTCAACATTTCAAAAAGTACTTCTTTGGCTGTAAAGCGCTTTGAGACGTCCGGTGGTCATGAAAGTTTCTATATAAATGCAAGTCTTTTTTTTTAACGTAGAGCAAAATATAACTGATGATGTAAAAAGACTACTGAGCCCTTGGTGTGAGTATAAAACAAGGCTTTAATCAACTGTTTCACAAACATGAGTGTGTGGCGGATCGCCACCTAAACGGGCGCAATCCACTTTTCCGTCCGTGGACAATAAATCGGGCACCTTGCCTTTAAGAAGCATGCTGCCTTTAAGGCATGACAAAGGAGCGGGCGTCGTCCTCAGTGTGTACACAAAAGCGCGGGCGTCGCCCCATTCTGTTTTCGGGTTTAGCAGAGAGAAGAGCTGGGGCAGCCATCTCTCAAGAGAATGTAATAAAAAGCCATGTGTTCCTCAGATCGGTTCGGCCTCCATTCGTGTTCCGCGGCAGCCTCAACATTGGTGACCCCGACGCTCAGAACATATTCCGAGCACTGCAATGGCGGACACGAACGCAGTTTCCGTGAAACTGCCGGAGTTTTGGGAAAACCAGCCCGAAGCCTGGTTCCTCCAAGCTGAGTCCCGATTCCGGCTGCGACACATCACCACAGATGGGACGAAGTATGACTACCTCGTCGCATCACTCGGTAGCTCCACAGTCACGAAGGTCTGGATAGCGCTGCAGAACTCACCAGAGGAGGGCAAGTATGCACATCTTAAGGCCGCGCTCCTTAAAAAATTTACGACCTCGACATACCAGCGAAACTGCCGCCTCCTCGACCTTCCAGGCCTCGGTGATGCCTCACCGTCAGACCTCCTCTCCCACATGCTCTCACTCACCGACGAGAGCCCACCCGGGTCCCTCTTCCGCACGCTGTTCATCCGCCAGCTACCTCCCAACATCCGCCCAGCGATCGTGGCGTCCGGCCTCACGGACCTAGAAGCCCTGGCCGACGAGGCCGACAAGCTGCTGTCCGCTCACTCCAGCCGCGACGTCGCTCCGGACCTGGCAGCCACAGCCTGGGCGCGCCCCTCACCGGCCACCACGCGGCCACAAGGCCCAGCCACGGGGCCCACGGGGCCTTCGCGCCCCACAAACCCGGGCTACTGTTACTACCATGCACGGTTCGTCGCCAGGGCAAAACAGTGCACACCTCCCTGCTCCTTCAAGTCCGCCCCCGTACCAGCCCCCGCGATGGCCGTGGGCCACGCAGGCTCCCTGCTGTACGTCACGGATGACAAAACCGGCCGTCGGTTCCTGTGCGACACTGGAGCTCAGCACAGCATCATCCCGGCCTCCGCCCTCGACATCCAAAAGGGCGAACGAGGACAGGCGCTGGCTGCCGCTAACGGCTCGGACATCTGGACGTACGGCACCCGCACAGTCACCCTCGATCTCGCTGGTCTCCGCTACCGATGGGAGTTCATCACTGCCAAGGTACTCTCCCCTCTCATCGGCGCAGATTTCCTGTGCGCCCACGGCCTACTGGTAGACATCCCTCGACACCGCCTCGTGGACATGAACACCATGTCCCCCATCCTGGGTGCCATGGCCCCCCGTCAACCCACCGACATGGCGTCACAGTGCCACGCCCGGGCCACGGATGACTACTCGGCACTCCTGGCCGAATTCCCGGCCCTCACCAACCCGACCTTCTCCGCGGAGGTCTCCAAACACGGGGTGGAACACTTCATCCCCACCACAGGCCCCCCAGTGTACGCCCACGCCCGCAGGCTGGACCCGGCCAAACTGGAGATCGCGCGGACCGAGTTTGCCACTATGGAACAGCTCGGCATCATCCGCCGCTCCAACAGTCCCTGGGCCTCCCCACTCCACATCGCCCCCAAACCAGGCGGGGGTTGGCGCCCCTGCGGGGATTACCGCCGCCTCAACGACGCCACCACCCCTGATCGGTACCCCGTGCCGCACATTCAGGACTTCTCGGCTAGACTGGCCGGCCGCTCAGTCTTTTCCAAAGTCGACCTGGTGCGCGGCTACCACCAAGTCCCCGTCCACCCCGCGGACGTCCCCAAGACGGCCGTAATCACCCCCTTCGGGCTTTTCGAGTTCCTGCAGATGCCCTTTGGCCTCAAAAACGCGGCCCAGGCATTCCAACGGCTCATGGACTCGGTCTTTCGGGACCTGAAGTTCCTGTTCGTCTACCTGGACGACATCCTGGTAGCCAGTTCCTCCAAGCAGGAACACCTCGAACACCTTCGCATCCTGTTCGGGTGCCTCAGCGACCACGGGCTCATCCTCAGCCCAGCCAAGTGCCAGTTCGGCCTGGACAAGATCGACTTCCTCGGCCACCACATCACCCATGCTGGGGCCATTCCCCTGCCCACCAAGGTGCAGGCCATCCAGCAATTTCCCCGCCCCACCACCATCAAAGGACTCCAGGAGTTCCTCGGGATGGTGAATTTCTACAACCGCTTCATCCCCAAAGCGGCGTCCCTCATGAGGCCCCTGTATGAAGCCCTGCGGGGCAGGAGCGGCAAGATGGCGGTCGAATGGACGGCAGACGTATCAGCCGCCTTCAACTCCACCAAGACCGCGCTCGCCGACGCCACCCTGCTCGCGGACCCACGGCCCAATGCCAGAGTAGCGCTCACCACGGACGCCTCCGACCACGCGGTCGGCGCCGTGTACGAGCAGTGGGTTGACGGCGCCTGGCAACCACTTGCCTTCTTCAGCCGCCAACTACGCCCCCGGAGGTCATGTACAGCACCTTCGACCGCGAGCTCCTCGCACTGTACCTGGCGGTCCGCCATTTTCGGTTTTTGCTGGAGGGCCACCCCTTCACTGCGTTTGTCGACCACAAACCCCTGACATTCGCAATGGCAAAGACAACCAACCCCTGGTCCGCCAGGCAGCAGCGCCAGCTCGCGGCAGTGTCCGAGTTCACCACGGACATCCAACACGTCTCCGGCCGAGACAACGTGGTAGCCGACTGCCTCTCCCGCCCCGCCATCCACGCCGCACACCTGGCAGTCGACTACGCACAACTCGCAGCAGACCAGCTCACGGACCCTGATCTGCTCTCCGCACCTACCAACCTACCAGGGCTACGCCTGGCCGACGTCGCCTGCGGCCCGACCGCAGTCACGGTCAAGTGCGACATATCCCTATCTCAACCTCGGCCCGTCGTCCCAGCGTCCTGGCGCCGCCGGGTATTCGAGATTCTCCACAACCTCTCCCACCCCGGCGCCCGCGCATCCATCAAATTGGTAGCCAACCGCTTTGTCTGGCGCGGCCTTCGCAAGGATGTGCGTGCTTGGGCCAACTCCTGCCTAGCCTGCCAACGGGCCAAGGTGCAGCAACACACGAAAGCACCCCTCGAGGAGTTCACTGTCCCTTCACGTAGATTCGACCACATCCACGTGGACATCGTCGGGCCCCTGCCGCCGTCGCAAGGCCACACGCACTTGCTGACGATCGCCGACCGCACCACGCGCTGGCCCGAGGCAATTCCACTGACCTCTACCACCACCGCCGACATCGCCAGAGCCTTCGTCAGCACCTGGGTCGCACGGTTCGGCGTCCCCTCCGACATGACGTCGGACAGAGGTCCGCAATTTACCTCTGAACTCTGGACCGCCATCGCACGCAATCTCGGGGTGACCATTCACCGCACCACAGCGTACCACCCCCAAGCCAACGGACTGTGTGAGCGGTTCCACAGATCCTTGAAGGCATCTCTTCGAGCCAGCCTCCAGGACGGCGCCTGGACCGACCGACTCCCGTGGGTCCTCCTCAGCCTGCGCTCCGTGGTTAAAGAAGACCTCCACGCATCGGCAGCAGAGCTCGTGTACGGCCAGCCGCTGCGCGTACCCAGCGAGTTCCTGCCCACCGCCACGACACCCTGGTCAGCCGACCAGCAGCGCCACGACTTCACCTCACCGGCACTACAGTTCGCCCCGGTGCCCATTGCCCAGCACGGCAAATCCACCTCACACGTCCCGCTAAGCCTGCACCAGGCACGGTTTGTTTTCGTCCGGCACGACGCCCACCGCGGACCCCTTCAACACCCGTACGACGGGCCCTACAAAGTGCTACAGGCGGGGGTCAAATTTTTCGCCCTACAAGTGGGCGACAGGACTGAAAAAGTGTCGGTTGACCGACCCAAGCCAGCACACTCGGAGCCCGGTGAGCAGGTCCCAGTAGCTCGTCCACCGCCACGCGGCCAACCTGCCGTCAAGCCAGTACACCCGGCTGCTCCACGCCCGGCCGTTCCACGTCCACCGGCATCCTACAAGAGCCGCTCCGGCCGGCCCATCAGACCGCCGCACCGTCTTGTCCACACCTCCTAAGCGGATTCTGGGGGGAGCTGTGTGGCGGATCGCCACCTAAACGGGCGCAATCCACTTTTCCGTCCGTGGACAATAAATCGGGCACCTTGCCTTTAAGAAGCATGCTGCCTTTAAGGCATGACAAAGGAGCGGGCGTCGCCTTCAGTGTGTACACAAAAGCGCGGGCGTCGCCCCATTCTGGTTTCAGGTTTAGCAGAGAGAAGAGCTGGGGCAGCCATCTCTCAAGAGAATGTAATAAAAAGCCATGTGTTCCTCAGATCGGTTCGGCCTCCATTCGTGTTCCGCGGCAGCCTCAACAAGATTCTAGTTACATCACTAGTTCCTGGTTACAGAAACGTTTTGGGCAAGCTGGGCGCACGCCCGAGTATTTATACTCCTTGGACGGCGCCATCAGGTGGCCGCCCAGTGTTACTTCATGAGTCATTTCTTCATGAATGATGAGATTCAGGACAACTGATAGTTGTATTGTATGGTGTAACACATACTGAAGAATATTATTTCAGTCGCTGCCCCATCACAAACAAGGTGCCAGCTTCCTTAAAGGGTCAAACTGGCGGAAGGTTGCCACATCCTGCACCGATTGCTGTCGACACAGGGAGAGGTAACAGGGAGAGGTTTTAGAAACAGGAAACGCCAGTAGGCTGACAAACTACTGTACTCCTCACATGACAACCGTGACCACACTTCAAAAGTACTTCATTGGCTGTAAAACACTTTAGGACATCTTGAGGTCAGGAAATGTACTATAGAAAGGCAAGTCTTTCTGTTCAGTCCGGCTCTGGGTTTATTTTGCCTTGTTTCAATAGCATGTCTTGGTAAATGGTGCTGCCCTCGTAGGGGTCACATTTGGATGAAAAGATTCTGTCCGGCTCTCAGTCAGACCCCTAATTTTCTCATTTTTAAATTGAGTCCTGTGGGACTGCCACCATTCCCAGAGTGAACAAGCTGCCAGGATCAGTATTCTCAGCTTCCTGCAGATATTGGAAAACTTCAGCTCGAGAGCTTGAAGCATCGACTGTTGCAAAGACAACAAACCTCTGCTGAGTTTCTCTGCATCAGTTGAATCTTTGACACCGCTGGTGGCCGCTCCTTCCTACGGTCAGCTGTTTGAAGAGCACACGGATTCAGGAGGGGGTGGAAGCAACACAATTTCCAGCAAGCTCACAATCTCCTAGCGAGCAGATTTTCCTTTGATAATTTTAGCAAAACAGATAATTTGTGTCAAAAAGTTGAGAATGCCGACACCCACCTCCAGCACGCTCCTGAAGAATGCAGAACGGGAAAGGCTGAGGTTGTTCTTTCCGTTAATGTCACTAACTCCAAGTCTGATTTAGAGTGAGACATATATTGATCTGAACCAGCCACTGAAGAAAGCAGAACAACTGCCCGGTTACTGGCCTGAACAAACTTAAAACAGAGTGTTTCCACAGCAGGAACAGAAGTGATATAGAAACATAGAAGATAGGAGCAGGAGTAGGCCATTCGGCCCCTCGAGCCGGCTCCGCCATTCAATGCGATCATGGCTGATCATCCAAATTCAGTACCCGGTCCCTGCCTTCTCCCCATATCCCTTGATCCCTTTAGCCTTAAGAAATATATCCAACTATGTCACTCCTTGCTGACCAGCTATTCCAACAGGGAGCTGCAGAGGTAACACTGGCAATATTTACTATTGGCTTCCACCGGTCAAATAAAAAAAATAACGCCTACTAGAATTGCCTTTAATTTTCGGAGACCTTATTAAAAACGTTAATTGTAACTCCTGTGCAGGTGGAACGTGATAGGTTCTGTGAATAAAAGGCCTGCTTTCTTCTGCTATTTCATTCCTTTATTGAGGTGCAAAAGCGGGTGTTTTTCACTCTGTCAATGTGTGTAGTCAGTGAGTGGCTTTTTTTATTCGTTCCTGGGATGTGGGCATCGCTGGCAAGGCCAGCATTTATTGCCCATCCCTAATTGCCCTTGAGAAGGTGGTGGTGAGCCATCGCCTTGAACCACTGCAGTCCGTGTGGTGAAGGTACTCCCACAGTGCTGTTAGGGAGCGAGTTCCAGGATTTTGACCCAGCGACGATGAAGGATCGGTGATATACTTCTAAGTCAGGATGGTGTGTGACTTGGAGATGGTGGTGTTCCCATGCGCCTGCTGCCCTTGTCCTTCTAGGTGGAAGTGGTCGCGGGTTTGGGAGGTGCTGCCGAAGAAGCCTTCGTGAGTTGCTGCAGTGCATCTTGTAGATGGTACACACTGCAGCCATGGTACGCCGGTGGTGGAGGGAGTGAATGTTTAAGGTGGTGGATGGGGTGCCAATCAAGCGGGCTGCTTCGTCCTGGATGGTGTCGAGCTTCTTGAGTGTTGTTGGTGCTGCACTCATCCAGGCAAGTGAAGAGCATTCCATCACACTCCTTACTTGTGCCTTGTAGATGGTGGAAAGGCTTTGGGGAGTCAGGAGGTGAGACACTCGCCGCAGAATACCTAGCCTCTGACCCACTCTACCAGCCACAATATTTATGTGGCTGGTCCAGTTAAGTTTCTGGTCAATAGTGACCCCCAGGATGTTGATGGTGGGGGATTTGGTGATGGTAATGCCGTTGAATGTCAAGGGGCGACGGTTAGACTCTCTCTTGTTGGAGAAAGTCATTACCTGGCACTTGTGTGGCGTGAATGTTACCTGCCACTTATCAGCCCAAGCCTGAACGTCATCCAGGTCTTGTTGCATGTGGGCATGGACTGCTTCATTATCTGAGGAGTTGCGAATGGTACTGAACACTATGCAGTCATCAGCTAACATCCCCACTTCTGACCTTATGATGGAGGGAAGGTCATTGATAAAGCAGCTGAAGATGGTTCGGCCTAGGACACTGCCCTGAGGAACTCCTGCAGTGATGTTCTGGGGCTGAGATGATTGACCTTCAATCACCACAACCATCTTCCTTTGTGCTAGGTATGACTCCAGTCAGTGGAGAGTTTTCCTCCTGATTCCCATTGACTTCAATTTTACTGGGGTTCCTTGATGCCACACTCGGTCAAATGCTACCTTGATGTCAAGGGCAGTCACTCTTACCTCACCTCCGGAATTCAGCTCTTTTGTCCATGTTTGGACCAAGGCTGTAATGAGGTCTAGAGCTGAGTGGTCCTGATGGAACCCAAACTGGGCATCAGTGAGCAGGTTATTGGTGAGTAAGTGCCGCTTGATAACATTGTCGATGACACCTTCCATCACTTTGCTGATGATTGAGAGTAGACTGATGGGGTGGTAATTGGCTGGGTTGGATTTGTCCTGCTTTTCATGGACAGGACATACCTGGGCAGTTTTCCTCATTGTCGGATAGATGCCAGTGTTGTAGCTATACTGGAACAGCTTGACTAGCGGCGCAGCTAGTTCTGGAGCACAAGTCTTCAGCACGATAGCCGGGATGTTGTCGGGGCCCATAGCCTTTGCTGTATCCAGTGCGCTGATCCGTTTCTTGATATCACTTGGAGTGAATCGAATTGGCTGAAGACTGGCTTCTGTGATGGTGGGGACCTCAGGAGTAGGCCGATATGGATCATCCACTTGGCACTTCTGGCAAACGCTTCAGTCTTGAATTTTGCACTCGTGTGCTGGGCTCCACCATCATTGAGGATGGGGATATTCTTGGAGCGTCCTCCTCCCGTTAGTTGTTTAATTGTCCGCCACCATTCACGACTGGATGTGGCAGGACTGCAGAGCTTTGATCTAATCCGTTGATTGTGGGATCGCTTAGCTCTGTGTATAGCATGCTGCTCCACTTTTTAGCATGCATATAGTCCTGTGTTGCAGCTTCCTCAGGTTGGCACCTCATTTTTAGGTACACCTGGTGCTGCTCCTGGCATACTCTTCTACACTCCTTATTGAACCAGGGTTGGTCACCTGGCTTGATGGTAAAGGTAGAGTGAGGGATATGCCGGGCCATGAGGTTACAGATTTTGGTGGAAAACAATTCTGCTGCTGCTGATGGCCCACAGAGCCTCATGGATGCCCAGTTTTGAGCTGCTGGATCTGTTCTGAATCTATCCCATTTAACACGGTGGTAGTGCCACACAACATGATGGAGGGTGTCCTTCATGTGAAGGCGGAACTTCGTCTCCACAAAGACTGTGCGGTGGCCACTACTACGAATGCGGTCATGGACAGATGCATCTGTGACAGGTAGATTGGTGAGGATGAGGTCAAGTAGGCTTTTCCCTCATGTTGGTTCTCTCACCACCTGCCACAGGCCCAGACTGGTAGCTATGTCCTTCAGGACTCGGCCAGCTCGGCCAGTAGTGTTGCTACCGAGCCACTCTTGGTGATGGACATTGAAGTCCCCCACCCAGAGTACATTCTGTGCCCTTGCTACCCTCAGTGCTTCTTCCAGGTTGTGTTCAACATGGAGGAGTGCTGATTCATCAGCTGAGGGAGGGCAGTAGGTTTCCTTGCCCATGCTGGACCTGATGCCATGAGACTTCATTGGGTCTGGAGTCATGTTAAGGACTCCCAGGTATTGTTCTCTGTAAGCTGCGCTTTGTTCTGCGTGGCCTGTTACTTTTACTGTGCGGTCCCTTTACATTTCTGCGCATGCGCGGTACATACAATGGAACAGCTGGTGAGCGTACTTTTCCCATTGCTGCATGGCTGCGCACCTTAGAGGGGACATTGCTCCCAGGACCACTCCCTCCTGACTGTATAATGTTGAGGACTCCCAGGGCCACTCCCTCCCGACTGTATAATGTTGAGGACTCCCAGGGCCACTCCCTCCCGACTGTATAATGTTGAGGACTCCCAGGGCCACTCCTCCCGACTGTATAATGTTGAGGACTCCCAGGTTGATTGGCTATGATAAATTGACCCTTAGTGTTAGGGGGATTAAAGACTTGGGGATAGGGTGGGACATGTGTTGGTGTAGGGGTTACGGGGATCGGGTGGGATATGTGTCGGTGCAGGCTCGATGGGCCAAAATGGCCTCTATCTGCACTGTGGGGTTTCTGTGATTTCTGTGATTCTGTGAGGGCCACTCCCCCCTGACTGTATAATATTGAGGACTCCCAGGGCCACTCCCTCCCGACTGTATAATGTTGAGGACTCCCAGGGCCACTCCCTCCCGACTGTATAATATTGAGGACTCCCAGGGCCACTCCCTCCCGACTGTATAATGTTGAGGACTCCCAGGGCCACTCCCTCCCGACTGTATAATGTTGAGGACTCCCAGGGCCACTCCCTCCCGACTGTATAATGTTGAGGACTCCCAGGGCCACTCCCTCCCGACTGTATAATGTTGAGGACTCCCAGGGCCACTCCCTCCTGACTGTATAATGTTGAGGACTCCCAGGGCCACTCCCCCCTGACTGTATAATGTTGAGGACTCCCAGGGCCACTCCCTCCTGACTGTATAATGTTGAGGACTCCCAGGGCCGCTCACTCCCAACTGCATAATGTTGAGGACTCCCAGGGCCACTCCCCCCTGACTGTATAATGTTGAGGACTCCCAGGGCCACTCCCTCCTGACTGTATAATGTTGAGGACTCCCAGGGCCACTCCCTCCCAACTGTATAATGTTGAGGACTCCCAGGGCCACTCCCCCCTGACTGTATAATGTTGAGGACTCCCAGGGCCACTCCCTCCTGACTGTATAATGTTGAGGGCTCCCAGGGCCACTCCCTCCTGACTGTATAATGTTGAGGACTCCCAGGGCCACTCCCTCCTAGCTGTATAATGTTGAGGACTCCCAGGGCCACTCCCTCCCGACTGTATAATGTTGAGGACTCCCAGGGCCACTCCCTCCCAACTGTAAAATGTTGAGGACTCCCAGGGCCACTCCCCCCGACTGTATAATGTTGAGGACTCCCAGGGCCACTCCCCCCTGACTGTATAATGTTGAGGACTCCCAGGGCCACTCCCTCCTGACTGTATAATGTTGAGGACTCCCAGGGCCACTCCCTCCCGACTGTATAATGTTGAGGACTCCCAGGGCCACTCCCCCCTGACTGTATAATGTTGAGGACTCCCAGGGCCACTCCCCCCTGACTGTATAATGTTGAGGACTCCCAGGGCCACTCCCTCCCGACTGTTTAATGTTGAGGACTCCCAGGGCCACTCCCCGCTGACTGTATACCACTGTGCCACCACCTCTGGTGGGTCTGTCCTGCCAGTGGGACAGGACCTCCACAGAGATGGTGATAGAGGAGTCTGGGACATTGGCTGAAAGGTATGATTCTGTGAGCGTGACTATGTCAGGCTGTTGCTTGACTAGTCTGTGGGACAGCTCTCCCAATTTTGGCACAAGTCCCCAGATGTTAGTGAGGAGGACTTAGCAGGGTCGACTGGGCTGGGTGTGGCTTTGTCTTGCCTAGGTTGATGCCGGGTGGTTTTTGGTAGCAGTTTGTTACAACTGAGTGGCTTGCTGGGCCATTTCAGAGGGCAGTTAAGAGTCAACCACATTGCTGTGGGTCTGGAGTCACAGATAGGCCAGACCAGGTAAGGACAGCAGATTTCCTTCCCTAAAGGACATTAGTGAACCAGATGGGTTTTTACGATAATCTGATAGTTTTATGGTTACTGTAAGAGCCATAAAAGCTTAAGAAAATACTTTAAAATAGTGGTTAAATGGCATAATACAGTTAATTTACCTGACCGACTTATTGTATTAAGAAACCCCCTATTTTCTTGCTCCAGTAGTATAGTCCGAGACACCCCCTTCATTCTTGCCATAATGGAACAGTCCCTAAGCCACACATGGGTGCAGCCATTTTACAGTTTAAACTGCACGTGGTTGAAGGAGGCAGAAGCTGTGAGGTTTGGAGCAGTACAGTTTTTGACCGTGTTCGTTTATACGTGTTTGCTTTGTAATTCCGTTTGTTAAGTGTTATAGTAAACAGTTTAAAAGACAAAGCTACGTTTGGGAACGTTTTATTTCGACACGCGTCTACTCGTTGTTAAAAGCCCCACAGCTCAGTGGCTGCCTGTTTGGAAACTAAGAAGCGCCACTACATTAGTCAAAAACTTGCTCCCTAAGAAGGGACGGAATCGTCGGCGAACGTATACCCGAATGGTCACGGAGCCAGACGACAATATAAGAAAGCGAAGGTACAGTGACTGCTACTTGCTTTGTTCATTCTATTGAGAAGCTAAATAAGAGCTGCGGGTAAATGGCCGAGGCCTTACGGAGCCAGGAGCTTCCATCAGCCAGAAAGATTGCTGGCCAAAAGAGGGAAATAAAGCTCACCCCAAAGGCAATGGAAGAGAAGTTACATAGAAGCATAGGTGCAAGGAAGGCTAAATTAGCTCAGATAACTGGAAAAATGAAGATAATCGATCGTCTCATGGAAGATAATGCTAATATTAAGAAAGCTGAAGACATGATGTATTACGATTTCTCCAAGCTGCATGAAGAATTTAATGTACTCAATGAAGATGTATTAGCACTTTTGCCTGAAGAAGAGGGAAACGCTGATCAGCACAACTGGTTTGATCTTAAATCAACCAGCATTAAGGACTATATCAAGGCCACGGAACAGTGGATGTTAAAGATTCGTCAAGACGCTGATACAGCAGAGAAAGATAAAGTTGACGATGAAGTCGGACCAGACGATAGCATTTCAGAGACTTCCGCCAGACCGAGCAAAAATCGAAAAGAAGGTAGCTCTGTTTCTGGACGCAGGTCAGTCGCTTCTACCACAAGCTCGTCGCGATGCATGAGAGCGGAGGCCGAACGGGCAGCGTTGATGGCGCGCGCAGCATCTTTAGCGGAGAAGCAAGCTCTTGAACGGGAAGAGGCCCAACTGCAGGTCCAAGAGGCCCAACTGCAGGCCCAACGGGCCCAGGTGCAGGCAAAGAAAGAACAGCTGGAGATAAAAACAGCTATCGAGGTCTCAGACGCCAGGTTGAGTGCGTACGAAGATTATGAAGGCTCACGGGACGGCGGGAGCCACTGCCAGTCAACGTCGTCACATAGAGTTGGATCCAGGGCACCTTCAAGAGTTACAACAGAGCCCGAAGGCAATCCCCTGGCATTACAGCATGGAAGCCAGGCCTCTCCATTAACAGGAGCACGTGATGCTACCCCAGACGTCAGATGGTCTAGACTAGACCCTGCTGATGACCACCAGAGGCCTGAAGACACAGGGAGAAGCCTATACCGAGTGATGCAACGTCAGAACGAAATTACAGAGATGCTTGTAAAACAACAGAATCTGTTTCGACTCCCTCAAAGAGACATACCAGTGTTCCAAGGCGACCCACTCAAGTATAAGCCCTTCATCAGATCCTTTGAACAAGCCATTGACTCCAAGACAGAGAGCAGCAGTGATAAGTTGTACTACCTGGGACAGTACACCAGTGGTAAACCACAAGACCTGGTCAGAAGCTGTGAACACATGAGACCGGACCGGGGATACATAGAAGCCAGGAAGTTGCTGCAGGAGCACTATGGTAACGAGCTGAAGATAGCCACTGCATATATCGAAAAGGCTACCAAGTGGCCACAGATCAGATCGGAGGACGGAGAGGCATTGAACGCATATGATAGGATGCCGCAACTCCATGGAGGATGTTGAATTCATGGAAGAGATGGACAATCCTACGACTATGAGAATCATTATCTCTAAGCTTCCTTACAGGATGAGAGAACAATGGAGAAGAACAGCCTTTGAGATAATGGAGAGACGGAAAGGTAGAGCCAGGTTTGCAGACTTAGTGAACTTCATAGACAAACAGGCTAAAATTGCTAGGGACCCATTGTTTGGAAACACCCAAGACGTCAGCCAGACCACCGATGGAAGAGTGAAAGCCAAGCCCGTTGAATCAAAGACTCTCAGGAAAGGTGGTTCCAGGGGAAGCAGCTTTGCAACTATCGTCACCCAGGCCGAGGAAGAAAGGCCCCAGAACTCATCTCCCAAAAAGAACAGCACAGTGACGCCTGCTAATGCCTTTCAGAAGCCATGTTTATTCTGCCAGAAGAATCATACATTGGATTTCTGCAGCGACATCAAAGCACAGCCACATAAGGACAGAATCGAATTCCTGAAGTGCAACGGCCTATGCTTTGGATGTCTCTCTCAGGGGCACCTGAGTAGAAACTGTAAGCAAAGAACATGCAGAGAGTGCACTCGGAAACATCCCAGCCTGCTGCATATCCATAAAGAAGAACAAGTCTCTAAGAAGAGTGAAGAAAACAATACCGACGAGAAGGTTGTTTCAAGTGCTCTGGTGTCGCTAGAACCAGAGACTTGTGGACTCACTGGGGCCGGTGACAGTGACTGTATTCTTGCCATCGTACCAGTAAAGATCAAGTCTAAGAGGAGCGAGAAGCTTGTGGAGACTTACGCCTTCATGGATCCAGGTAGCTCAGCAACGTTCTGCACAGAATCACTCATGCGACAGCTGAACGTTAGAGGCAGAAGAACAGAAATCCTATTACGCACCATGGGTCATGAGAAGTCAATGCAAAGTTATATCCTGTCAGACCTAGAAGTGTGTGGACTTGAAGAGAAGGACTTCATAGACCTGCCTAATGTTTTCACACAGAGGGAGATTCCTGTTAGAATAGGGAACCTAGCCCTGCAGAAGGACGTGGATAGATGGCCTTACCTAGAAAAGGTGCGTTTCCCATACATTGAAGCAGAAATTGGCCTATTAATTGGAACCAATGCCTACAAAACTATGGAGCCATGGCAGGTGATAAACAGCAAGGATGACGGACCCTACGCCGTCAGGACAGTCCTTGGATGGGTAGTCAATGGACCGGTAAGGAGAGATGATGGCCACAAGTCGAACAAGGAGGAACGACAAAACGTCACAGTTAATCGCATCTCTATCGCAAGCATTGAAGAGCTGTTGATACAGCAGTTCAACGCAGACTTCTCAGAATGCAGCTGTGAGGAAAAGACAGAGATGTCACAAGAAGACCATCAGTTCATGGGTTTGATGACAAGGTCTACACAGTTCATTGATGGCCACTATCACATTGGTTTGCCACTGAGAAGACAGACCGCGAAGATGCCGAACAATCGCCGCATAGCAGAGCAACGCGCCATCAGTCTAAAGAGAAAGCTGAACAAGAACCCTGACTTTCACGAAGACTACAAAGACTTCATGAGAAACATCATAGCGAAAGGCTATGCTGTAAAGGTGCCCGAGGAACAGTTGAACAGAGACGATGGAAGGGTCTGGTACATTCCTCATCACGGGGTGTATCACCCAAAGAAGAAAAAGATCCGTGTAGTGTTTGACTGCGCCGCCTCATTCAGAGGAACTTCACTGAATGACCAGCTGCTTCAAGGTCCTGATCTTACTAATACCCTCATTGGCGTCTTGACTAGGTTTAGACAAGAGCTCGTTGCCATGATAGCAGACATAGAATCAATGTTCTACCAAGTTAGAATCCCTGATGAAGATGCTGATCTTCTGCGCTTCCTTTGGTGGCCAGATGGCGACGTTAGTCAAGCGATGGTGGAATGTAGAATGGCCGTACACTTGTTCGGAGCCACATCATCTCCCAGCTGTGCAAGCTACGCTCTCAGAAAAACTGCAGAAGATGGCAAAGGCAAAGCACCATCAGAGGCTGTGGAGACAATCTTCAGAAACTTTTATGTCGACGACTGTCTGAAGTCCGTGTCAACAGAAGACGATGCCATCGCACTGTCAAGAGACCTTAGAACTCTGCGTTCGAATGGAGGATTCCATCTGACTAAGTGGATAAGCAACAGCAGAGCAGTTCTAGCTTCTATCCCAGAAAAGGAAAGAGCCACTGAAGTCAAAGATCTGGACCTGAGCCACGATGTCCTTCCTATCGAGAGAGCTCTTGGTGTACAATGGTGCATTGAGTCAGACACGTTCAACTTCAGGATAATGGTGAACGAAAGACCATCCACAAGATGAGGGATTCTCTCCGTGGTCAGTTCCATCTACGACCCTCTTGGATTCCTGGCACCACTCATTCTGCTGGTGAAGCTGATGCTACAAGAGCTGTGTAGAGACAAGAGAGGATGGGATGAAGATATCCCAGAAGGTCAAGCTCAGAGATGGCACAGATGGCCGACAGATTTGCAACAACTTTCTAGCTTCAACGTCAGTAGATGCATCAAGCCCGCGAGTTTTGGAGTTACAAAGACGGCTCAACTACATCATTTCTCGGACGCCAGTGAGGACAGCTATGGCACGGCTACTTACCTCTTGCTGACAAATCAACAGGGCCAGAAACATTGTGCCTTCCTCATGGGGAAATCCAGGGTGGCTCCGCTGAAGCAGGTCACCATCCCGAGACTGGAATTGACGGCAGCGGTTGTTGCAGTTAAAGTTGACCAGGTGATGCGGAAAGAGTTACAGCTCCCATTAGAAGAATCTGTCTTCTGGACGGATAGCACGACGGTGCTGAAGTATATAGAGAATGAGAAGATACGCTTCAAGACCTTCGTAGCAAACCCGTGTTCTGCTCCTCCTGCTCTATGTGGGAAATCAGGGACGCTGCCAGTGTCCCTGGCGACCATGTGTGCGGGAAATGCATCCAGCTGCAGCTACTTGTAGACCGCATTGTGGCGCTCGAGCTGCGGGTGGATGAATTTTGGAGCATACGCGATGCTGAGAGGCTCGTGGATAGCACGTTTAGCGAGTTGTTCACGCCTCAGGGTAGGGCAGCACAGGGGGTGACCATCAGGCGGAGCAACAAAGGCAGGCAGGTAGTGCAGGGAACCCCTGCGGACACCCCCTTTCAAACAAGTATACCGCTTTGGATACTGTTGAGGGGGATGACTCACCAGGGGAAGGCAGCAGCAGCCAACTTCCTGGCACTGGCGGTGCTCCTGCTGCCCAGGAAGGGGGGGAAAAGAGTGGGAGAGCAATAGTGGTAGGGGATTCTATAGTAAGGGGAACAGATAGGTGCTTCTGTGGCCGTAGACGTGAATCCAGGATGGTTTGTTGCCTCCCTGGTGCCAGGGTCAAGGATGTCACTGAGCGGCTGCAGGGCATTCTGGAGGGGGAGGGTGAACAGCCAGTGGTCGTGGTCCACATTGGTACCAACGACATAGGTAAAAAGAGGGATGAGGTCCTGCAGCAAGAATTTAGGGAGCTAGGTGAAGGATTAAAGAGCAGGACCTCAAGGGTTGTAATCTCTGGATTACTCCCAGTGCCACGTGCTAGTAAGTATAGAAATAGGAAGATAGAACAGATGAATGCGTGGCTAAAGGGATGGTGCAGGGGGGAGGGCTTTAGTTTCCTGGATCACTGGGTCTGCTTCTGGGAAAGGTGGGACTTGTACAAGTCGGACGGTTTACACCTGAACCAGAGGGGAACCAATATCCTTGCGGGGAGGTTTGCTAGCACTGCTGGGGGGGGTTTAAACTAACTTGGCAGGGGGATGGGGTACAGAGTGGAGCTATAGTAGGGGGTGATTTACAGCCAAATACAGAGGGAAAAACAAGTCAGCTGGGAAGGCAAAGCAAATATGTGAAGGCAAAAGAGAATATGGCAGGGCTGGAAGGCATTTATTTTAATGCAAGGAGTCTTGCAAATAAGGTGGATGAACTGAAGTTGTTGTTGAACACATGGGAGTACGATATTGTTGCTATCACGGAGACATGGTTGAGGGAGGGTCAGGACTGGCAGCTCAATATTCCGGGGTATAGAATCTTCAGGCGAGACAGAGGGGGGTGTAAAAGGGGAGGGGGTGTTGCAATATTAATTAAGGAGTCAATTACTGCTGTAAGGAGGGATGATATATTAGCGGGTTCCTCTAATGAGGCCATATGGGTAGAACTTAAAAACAAAAAGGGGGCAAGCACTTTGCTGGGAGTGTACTATAGGCCCCCAAACAGTCAGGGGGAGATAGAGGAACAGATATGTAGGCAAATCTCAGAAAAGTGCGAAAATAATAGGGTAATAATAGTGGGGGATTTCAACTTCCCCAATATAAATTGGGATAGTCAGAGTGTGAAAGGCTTAGAGGGTGCAGAATTCTTAATAGTGCATCCAGGAGAGCTTTTTGAGCCAACATGTAGAAAGTCCTACAAGAGAGGGGGCGGTACTGGACCTAATTCTGGGGAATGTAGCCGGGCAAGTGGTGGAAGTGTCAGTAGGAGAGCATTTTGGCGACAGTGACCACAATTCGGTGAGATTTAAGGTGGTCATGGAAAAAGACAAAGACGGCCCGGAAATAAGGGTTCTAAATTGGGGGAAGGCCGATTTTAATATGATAAGGCAGGATCTGGCCAAATTGGACTGGGAGCAGCTACTTATAGGAAAATCCGCATCAAAACAGTGGGAGACTTTCAGAAGGGAAATAGAGAGAGTACAACGCCAACATGTTCCTGTAAAGGTCAAGGGTGGGACCAACAAGCAAAGGGAACCTTGGATGACAAGGGATATACAAAAATGCATTAGAAATAAAAGGGGGGCTTTTGGCAGTTACAAAAGACTAAAGACGGAAGAAGCCCTAGAGGAGTATAAAAAATGCAGGGGCATACTTAAAAAAGAAATTAGGAGGGCGAGGAGGGGCCATGAAATAACACTGGCGAGCAAAATAAAGGAAAAGCCTAAGATGTTTTATAAGTATATTAAGGGCAAGAGGATAACCAGGGAAAGGGTAGGGCCCATTAGGGACCAAAGTGGCAATCTGTGCGTAGAGCCAGATGATGTAGGCGGGGTTTTAAATGAATTTTTTGCATCTGTGTTCACTATGGAGAAAGACGATGCAGACATAGAAATCGGGCAAGGGGGCTGTGACATACTTGAACATATTAGCATCGAGAGGGAGGAGGTGCTAGCGGTTTTAGCAGGCCAAAAAGTGGATAAATCCCCAGGCCCAGACGAGATGTATCCCAGGCTGCTGTGGGAGGCAAAGGAGGAGATTGCAGGGGCTCTGACACAAATTTTCAGAACCTCTCTGGCCACAGGGGATGTACCAGAGGACTGGAGAACAGCTAACGTAGTACCATTATTCAAGAAGGGTAGCAGGGATAAACCAGGGAATTACAGGCCAGTGAGCCTAACATCTGTGGTAGGGAAATTATTGGAAAAAATTCTGAGGGACAAAATTAGTCTCCACTTGGAGAGGCAAGGATTAATCGGGGATAGTCAGCATGGCTTTGTCAAGGGTAAATCATGTCTGACAAATCTGATTGAATTTTTCGAGGGGGTGACTAGGGGGGTGGATGAGGGAAATGCTGTGGATGTGGTTTACATGGACTTCAGTAAAGCTTTTGACAAAGTCCCGCATAGGAGACTGGTCAAGAAGGTAAGAGCCCATGGGATCCAGGGTGCCTTGGCGCGTTGGATCCTAAACTGGCTGAGTGGCAGGAGGCAGAGGGTGATGGTCGAAGGTTGCTTTTGTGACTGGAAGCCTGTGTCCAGTGGGGTACCTCAGGGATCGGTGCTGGGTCCCTTGTTGTTTGTGATCTACATAAATGATTTGGATGAGAATGTAAAAGGTATGATCAGTAAGTTCGCAGATGACACGAAAATTGGTGGGGTGGTAAATTGTGAGGAGGAAAGCCTCAGGCTACAGGACGATATAAACGGGTTGGTCAGATGGGCGGAAAAGTGGCAAATGGAATTTAACCCTGAAAAGTGCGAGGTGATGCATTTTGGACGGACAAATAAGGCAAGGGAATACACAATGAGTGGTAGGACCCTAGGAAGTACAGAGTGTCAGAGGGACCTTGGTGTACATGTACATAGATCCCTGAAGGCAGCGGAACAGGTAGATAAGGTGGTTAAAAAGGCATATGGGATACTTGCCTTCATTAGCCGAGGCATAGAATATAAGAGCAGGGAGGTTATGATGGAACTGTACAAAACGCTGGTGAGGCCACAGCTGGAGTACTGTGTGCAGTTCTGGTCGCCTCACTATAGGAAGGATGTGATTGCTTTGGAGAGGGTGCAGAGAAGATTCACCAGGATGTTACCTGGGATGGAGCGCCTCAGCTATGAAGAGAGGCTGGACAGGCTGGGGTTGTTTTCCTTGGAGCAAAGAAGGCTGAGGGGGGACCTGATTGAGGTGTACAAAATGATGAGGGGCATAGATAGGGTAGACAAAGAGGAACTTTTCCCCTTAGTAGGGGGGTCAATAACAAGGGGGCATAGATTCAGGGTAAGGGGCAGGAGATTTAGAGGGGATTTGAGGAGGAACTTTTTCACCCAGAGGGTGGTTGGAATGTGGAACTCAATGCCTGAAAGGGTGGTAGAGGCAGGAACCCTCACAACATTCAAGAAGCATTTGGATGAGCACTTGAAATGCCATTGCATACAAGGCTATGGACCAAATGCTGGAAAATGGGATTAGACTGGACAGGGATGGATGGGCGGCGCAGACACGATGGGCCGAAGGGCCTCTTTCTGTGCTGTAAAACTCTATGACTCTATGACTCTATGAGAATCTCATCCATTAGAGAAGCTACACAACCATCTCAATGGAGGTACGTAAACACCTCATTAAACCCAGCAGATCAAGCCTCACGAGGATTGAAGGCTGAAAACTTCATGAGGAGTGAAACTTGGATACAAGGCCCAAGTTATCTGCTGGAAACAGAGAGATCATGGCCAGAAAGACCAGATATGCCAAGTCAGATTGCTGAAGACGACGTCGAAGTCAAGAGATCAGTCACAGTAAATCTCATAAATACGAAAGAGAACTTTGACACAGTGAACAAGCTTGTTAACCATTTCTCAGGATGGCACCAGTTGAGGAAAGCAGTTGCATGGTTTCTAAGGTTGAAAGAGTTGCTGCTACACCTGAGCGGTAAGAGAAAAGAGTACCGAGCCACTATCAGTCAGTCTGAAAGTAACCCTGATAAGCAGAGAATGCTTCTACAGCAGTATACGCATCATCACAAGACCACATTGGGCAAGAATTCATTGACCGTGGAGGATTTGGCCAAGGCTGAGAAGGAGATAGTTTGCTTCAGTCAAAGACAAAGATACCCAGAAGAAATCGAAGCTCTACAGCGAAATACTCCAATCAAGAAAGGTAGTCATATCTACAAGCTGGACCCTACACTGCAAGATGGAGTACTGAGGGTGGGAGGGAGACTAAACAAATCTGCTATGCCAGAGGAGGCCAAGCATCCTGCTAACCTTTCTAAGGACCTCCGGGTTGCTACTCTCATTCTTCAGCATATACACCAGAGTATTGGACACAGTGGGAGGAATCACGTGCTTGCGAAGCTAAGACAAAGATACTGGATTCCAGGAGCTAATTCTGTAATAAGAAAAATACTCTCTGAATGTATTGTTTGCAGACGGTTACACGCTAGAGCTGGGGAGCAGAAAATGGCAGGCCTGCCTGAAGACCGTTTGTTACCAGACAAGCCCCCATTTACAAACGTAGGGGTGGACTATTTCGGGCCTTTCGAGGTAAAGCGAGGACGGAGCCTTGTCAAGAGATATGGTGTGCTTTTCACTTGTTTGACCATCAGAGCAGTTCATATTGAGGTGGCACACACGCTTGACACTGATTCCTGTATTAACGCCTTGCGGCGCTTTGTCTGTAGAAGAGGACAGGTGTCCATTATGCGTTCTGATAATGGCACTAATTTTGTCGGAGCGGAGAGAGAACTACGGGAAGCTATTGAAGGTTGGAATCAGCTTAAAATACAGGAAGCCATGATGCAAACAGGAATTAAGTGGATCTTCAATCCTCCGGCTGCATCCCACCACGGAGGTGTCTGGGAAAGACAGATACGCACCGTAAGAAAACTACTCAGTTCTGTACTGAAGCAGCAAGCGCTTGACGACGAGGGACTCCAAACCGTTCTGTGTGAGGTCGAAGCCATCATTAATGACCGACCGATAACTAAAACATCAGATGATCCCAATGACCTCGAAGCCCTGACTCCGAACCACCTGTTGTTGAAAACACAGCCAGCCATGCCCCCGGGAGTCTTCAAAAAGGAAGATCTGTATGCCCGTCGGAAGTGGAGGCAAGTTCAGTATATGTCAGACCTTTTCTGGACCAGATGGACAAGAGAATACTTACCTCTGCTACAGGAGCATCAAAAATGGTCCAAAATAAAGAGGAACTTCATTGTTGGAGACATTGTCTTAATCGTGGACGATTCAGCCCCTAGAAATTCTTGGTTGATGGGAAAAATAATTAAGACCATGCCAGACTCCAGAGGCGTCGTTCGTCGCGTTCGTTTGCAAACCAAGACCAGTACCCTGGAAAGACCGATCACAAAGCTCTGCCTGCTACAAGAAGCAGCGTGAAAGGTTCCTGAACGAAAAAAGTGGACACTTATATTGTAAATATGTTGAACTCATTAGTTTATGACTCTTAATGTTTGAGTAATTGATATGCTTCATGTGCCTAGTCAATTAGGGGCCAGAATGTAAGAGCCATAAAAGCTTAAGAAAATACTTTAAAATAGTGGTTAAATGGCATAATACAGTTAATTTACCTGACCGACTTATTGTATTAAGAAACCCCCTATTTTCTTGCTCCAGTAGTATAGTCCGAGACACCCCCTTCATTCTTGCCATAATGGAACAGTCCCTAAGCCACACATGGGTGCAGCCATTTTACAGTTTAAACTGCATGTGGTTGAAGGAGGCAGAAGCTGTGAGGTTTGGAGCAGTACAGTTTTTGACCGTGTTCGTTTATACGTGTTTGCTTTGTAATTCCGTTTGTTAAGTGTTATAGTAAACAGTTTAAAAGACAAAGCTACGTTTGGGAACGTTTTATTTCGACACGCGTCTACTCGTTGTTAAAAACCCCAGAGCTCAGTGGCTGCCTGTTTGGAAACTAAGAAGCGCCACTACAGTTACCATTACTGGCACTAGCTTTTTATTTAGATTTATTTGATTAACTGAATTGAAATTTCCCAGCTGCCTTGATGGGATTATAAGCTCAAGTCTCTGGATCATTGGTCCAGGCCTCTGGATTACTAGCCCAATGACATAGCCACTATGCTACTGTTCTCCCATTTACTGGTGCTCTCCTCTAATTTCCCCATTCATTGGGGCCCTCTCTTAATTTCCCCATTTATTGGGGTCCTCTCCTAATTTCCCCATTTATTGGGACCCTCTCTTAATTCCACTATTCCCCAGAGCAGCAAATTTGCAGAGCTGGCCAGCGGTGAGAATCCAATGAGGATACAGCTCCAATAACAACTCCTCATACAACTGAAGCAAGTATCAGCCATGGTTCATTTCTGCCTGCTCGCTAACATCTCCCATTTTGCTGTCCATCGCTGCATCCAGGAGGTCACAGAGGCTCTCCACTCGAGGAGAAGGGACTTCATTGTCTTCTCTGTGAACAGAGAGAAGCAGGAGGAGCACGAATGTGTCTTTGCCAGGATAACGGGCTTCCCCATGGTGCAGGGCGGTACCGGCTGCACACACGTGGCTTTGCGGGCACTGCATGCCAATCCTGAGATGTTCTGTAACCACAAAGGCTAGCACTCTTTTAATGTGCAATTGGTGTGACTATGTCCGACGCATCTTGATGGTAAATGCTTGGTATCTTGGCAGTAGTCATGATGCCTTCATCCTGCGCCAGTCCAGTGTGTCAGCAATCTTCCAGCCATCGCGTCAAACCCGAGGGTGGCTGCTCGGATACAAAGGGCTATCCGCTCAGCACCTGGCTGATGGCTCCCCTCCGCAACCCCACCACTCGTGGCCAACAATCATATAATGAGAGCTATGATGCCATGAGGAACCTTATTGGGGTGGTAAAGCAACGGTTCTGCTGCCTTGACCACTCGGGAGGAGCCCTCCAGTACACGCCAGAGCGAGTGTCTTTAGTGGTGGTTTGCTGCATGCTCCACAACTTGGCCATCATGAGGGCACTGCCCTTGTCACCACAAATTCCGGGACCACCTCAGGAGGAGGAGGAAGAGGAGGAGCGAAGGAGGAGGAGAAGGAAGGAAGGGAGGAGGCAGCCTGCAAATCCCCATTCTGGACGGGTTGTCCGTGAGCACCTCGTCAGACTTCGATTCCCCTGACTGAAAGCCCAGATCCCCGTTGCTCACCACTTCCCCACCTTACCATCCCTCTGTCACGGAACGTCACAGCGTCCTCCTGGGCACAAAGCTGAAATGAAAGCTACCTCAAAATAACCATTCCAAACATAATTTATATATTTATCTAATCCAAATCAAAACAACAACGTCAACTAATCACGTTTTGTGCATTCCCTTAGTGTCTGTCTTTCATGCTGCTTTTCCTACTCTAGTGCTCCTACGAAGTGCTCCCCCAGTGGCTGCAGCATGGCTGGTGGAAGGCTGCTGACTTTCAGTGGAGAAGACTGCAGATGGCCTAGAAGGCCCGGCTGTACACTGCACCACCTCGGCATGGGCGGCAGCAGTCTGGGCTGGCTGGATGACAGGCAGCAGCAAGGGCACTGGCAGAGTGGCAATGGTAGGAGTAGGAGTAGGAATGCTGTCATCCTGAGAGAGATGTAAGAAGTCACACGACACCAGGTTATAGTCCAACAGCTTTATTTGAAATCACAAGCTTTCGGAGCGCTGCTCCTTCTTCAGGTGAAGTGGAGAAATGCATAAAGACACAGCTTATATAGTCAGAGAATCATGTCAGATGTTTACAGGTAACCTTTCCAACTGCCATTTATCACACCTCGGCAGAGAGATAATCACAGCAGTCAAAGGTGTGAATGGTGTCCAAACAGGTCAGTCAGGGAAACATTACATCAAAGAACAATGAGGTGGGGTCACAAGGGGTCAAATATTGCAGATGCTGGGGTCTGTATGAAAAACAAAAAAACAGACAAAAAGGTTACCTGTAAACATCTGACATGATTCTCTGACTATATAAGCTGTGTCTTTATGCATTTCTCCACTTCACCTGAAGAAGGAGCAGCGCTCCGAAAGCTTGTGATTTCAAATAAAGCTGTTGGACTATAACCTGGTGTCGTGTGACTTCTTACATTTGTCCACCCCAGTCCAACTCCGGCATCTCCACACCATCCTGAGAGAGGACAGCAGGTTCTTGCTCCACAGAGCCACTGCCACTCCCGCGCGGCGCCTCGTAATTCCTAGCCATCTGTTGGGGGACAGATTGCTGGAGTGCTGTGAGACCCTGCAAACCCCTTTCCACACTTGTAAACCCAGCCACAGTGGCAGCAGTCTGAGCTTCCACTGCAGCACTGAGTCGCTGGGTCTCTTCCTGTTATGCTGCAATGGAAGCTGTGACATCATCCATCACGCGCAGATCATGGCTGGGCCCACAAGGTCTCTTATGGTTGTCCATCATTTCTATCCTGGAAATCACGGGCTCTAAACTCACAAAGCCCCGTGCAATGTTGGAGCTGGACTCCTCCATGCTCCTTGACACTGACAAGAGGCTCTCTGGCAGGCCTGCCATTGCACCTGGTATTTCTACGTGCATGCCCATCACCCTTCTTCTGAAGGCCGCACCATCGAGGTCATCATCTGAGTCCTGTGCAGCAAAACCCATGCGCGAACTCGCCCTCCGTGGAGCTGTCACCAAGGTTCCCTTTAAGGGAACCCGCGCAGCTGACTTTCCGGCTTTTCAATGTAAAAACCACGCATGCGCCGTATTTTGAATGGCCCGCCCAGCCCCTTAAACGGGCCGCACAGGACCCAAAAAGTTACAGGGAACGTTGGCTGGCACCAAAGCTACCCTTTCCCCCTGGCCTGGCTGCGGCCCACTCGTGCCCGGTGACTCACCATGTGCCGATCCTGCCTCGATACTACCCTCTAAAGTCCGCGCAGTGCCATTTTCTGAGTTGGTCTGCGAGTGTCAGATCAAGAGACGGCGCCTCTTCTTCACTGGAAGGAGAAAGGCACAAGGGTCGGGTTGTGGTGAGGGTCGGGGAGAAAGCAAGATATCCAAGCATACACCATCAGCAGCTTGTAAGTGAGAAACGATTGTGGGATGAAGGGGAAGCGAAGGTGAGAATAATGATTAGGTAAGTGCATGCCGTCATCATCAGCAAAGATTTCAACTACCCCGCTCGCCACGGACTCCGTGACTGCCCCTCCAATGGTCTCCAACACTGCTTCCTCCAGCTCCATCAGACTCTGTCGACGGGATTCCTCTACACCCGTCTGCTGCTGCTCCCGGTGGTTATGAGCGACCTTGGCCTGCAAGAGAAAAGGAAGTGTGTCAGTGAGTGCAGGGCAATGTGTTTGGGTGATGTGCCTGCCATGGTTGACTAGCTGGCAGAGTGTGCAAGATGTGAGATGTGGGTGTGAGACTTGCAGCAGTGGTAAGTGTGTGAGGGTGAAGTGAAGCTCTGATTGTGAGGTATGAATGGTGATAGCTAGAGGTTGTTGGTAGGTGAGTGATGCTTGTGCGCGGTCCCTTTAACTGCCAGTGTGGTCCCTTTAACTGCCTGGGCTGCTCATTCAAATTTTCGCACATGCACGGCTCCTTCCATGTAAAAGCTGGTGAGCGGCAATGTTCCCTTTAAGCTGCGAGGCTGTGTAGCACTCTGCTGGTCCCGCGCAGCCGGTGGGCTGGCTTTGAAATAGAAAAACCGTGCATGCGCTGTATTTTGAATGGCCCGCACACCCCCTTAAACGGGCAGCTCAGACAAAAAAAATTTAGAGGGAACAATAGTCAAAGGGGGAGAAATTTGGTATCACCCCATTTGGGGCACAATTATCGGCCGGGCGCAAAGTTTAGCGCCTGGTGCTAATTATCACCTCTGACTGCAAACTTGGCTTCTATCACCCCTGGAGGTGATTGGAGCGCTAAATCAGGTGCTACACACCTCTCTTAAGGCGCTAACTCTGAGGAGCGAGGCGCTACCTCAGAGCGCTGGCGAAGCTCATGTGATGTCAGTCAGCAATGGAACACAGACACACTGGCGCCGGCCAGTTCTTAAAGGGGAGGGTCGATCTTGCTCTCCATCCACACCCTGCTCATTGCAGCCTTGAATCTCGGCCTGGAGAGACCTGTACATCAATTCTGCTGGAAAGAACAATGGAGAGGCCCAGGGAAAGAGCTCAGAGTGCAGCCCCCAGAGTCTCTTCTAAATCGATGCAAGGAAGGTCAAATCAAAATGAACCTGCAAAGTGCTGCTCAGTACCCAAAACTCCTTCACACAGCGTTGAATCTCTCCAGAAATCTCTCTCTCTCTCAGAATGCGTGGTGCAGAAATGTCGCCGACAAAAAAAGGCAGGAAGCGGCCGCCTTTAAATAGCGCTCCCCCAGTCCCTTCCTGACTGCAAAACCTTCCCCCTCAACCTGTCATTGCTAGCGGCAGGCGGTAAGGCAGGGGCGCCACTCAATATCCAGTCCAGGGTATGACCGGGGCGTTGCGCACTCGACTGACGATCTGCCGACGCAGGAGATCGTGGCGGTAGTGTTTAGCGCTGCCGCAAAATGTCTGGTCAATTTCGCGAGCGGCACAAACATCGCCGTGCCCGGGCGCTAGTTGCTTTGCGCCCCATTAGCGCCCTCTTAGGGCACTAACAGGAGGCGCTAATCAACCAAATTCTTCCCCCATAGAGTCATAGAGTCATAACGGCACAGAAGGAGGCCATTAGTGAGTGGCCTGTGCAGTACCTCCAGACCGCTGCATGGGAGACCTGAGTGAACAGGGCAAGTAATTGGATATCTCCTTAAACAATCAGATTGAAAGATTGTGAATTAAACAGCGCAAGGACTGAGAAGGAAGTGTAAATTAAAGTCGGTGAATTCAATGTCAAATCAGGTACAGAAAGAGAAATAAAGAGAGGGAAAGAAAGACTGGATTAAGAAAGAGAGAGAGAAAAGAGGTAGGATGAAAAGGTTGTAATTTTACCTTTTACATTTTTAAAATCTCCAACAACGATTAAAATCTGAAGGAATGAGACTCCACACTTGTAATAGTTAATTTTCAGTACCAGAGAGATTGATTGACAGTAATTAACAATGATCACACCGTTAAAGGGGAAGTTAGACTGGAATGGACAGGACTTCCTTTCTGTGGTGAGTTTAGTTCACGTCTACCACGTACATGCAGCAACTTCACGCTGTTCAATGTATTTAAATGGTGAGCCAACTTGGACAGCAACTTTTAGAAATTTGAGTTTAACCGCGCATCTGCCCCTCACCCGATGGTCTGCATGATGATGCCCCTGGTGGCAGCATGGCTGTCATTTTATGAGTGCTGGCCACGAGTGGTGGGGTTACGGAGGGGCATCATCAGCCAGGTGCAGAGCGGATAGCCCTTATATCCTAACAGCCACCCTCAGATTTGATGTGGTGGCTAGAAGATTGCTGGCACACAAGATTGGCGCAGGATGAAGGCATCATGACTGTTGCCAGGATAGCGGGCATTCATCATCATGATGCGCTGGGCGTGGTCGCACAGCAACTGCATATTAAGTGAATGGTAGCCTTTGCAGTTACGGAACATCTCAGGAATGGTATACGGTGCCCGCAAAGCCACGTGTGTGCAGTTGATGGCGCCCTGCACCATGGGGAAGCCAGCTATCCTGGCAAAGCCACATGCACACTCGTCCTGCTTCCCTCAGTTGAGAGACAAGACAATGTGGTCCCTTCTCCTGGAGCAGAGAGCCTCTGTGACATCCCGGATGCAGCGATGGACGGCGAACTGTGAGATGTTAGCTATGTTTCCTGTTGCAGACTGGAAGGGTCCAGTGGCAAAGAAATTGAGGGCCACGGTGACTTTGAGGGCACTGGGAGAGCTATCATCACCCTGCTCTGAGGCTGCAGGTCTGGTTCCAGGAGATGGCAGAGTTCTGTGAACACCTCCTTGGTGAAGCAGAGCCTCCAAATACCTCCATTTAAGCCAGGAGCAGTGTAAGAGAAGTGCTCTCGGAAGACCCTAGCTGGGTAAGGCCTCCCGCCTCTCCTCCTCCTCCCTCTGCGAGCATCTTGTCCTCTTCTTTGCTGCCTCCGCTCCCTCTCCCGAAGATACTCGAGCGTGAGGGGGACTGCAAGTCGAGTCCCCATGACTGTGAGCAAGTGGTGCGAGCAGAAGCCTTTAAATGAGAAGCAAGGCATTCTCCACTTGCAGCAACACTCCCTGTGACCTCAGCAACTTTAAACAAGTTTAGAAAGCTCCAAGAGTTGCGGAAACTTATGCAGAGCCAGTAGAACTGAGAAACCCTGTCAGCAGCAAGTTGTTGATGATGATCCCTTTAAATAGCGCTGCTGGGGCCTCCTTCCTGCTGCTGAACGCTTTGCTCAGCTGGTCGTGATTAGGAGAGGGCGATAAGTGGAGCAGCGACGTTGATCGCGGCAGATCTTGCGTCAAATGAGCGTTATACACCCATTGACGTCACGATCCGCTTCATTTCCATTCCTGCAGCGAGGGCAGCGCTGCAATCTGCTGAAAATGGCGGCCAGCGCGGAACACATTGGAAGTGGGCGGAAGCGAGTTAGCTGTCATTTTATTCATTAAAACGGGCCGTAACGGCCGGTACTAAACCCCCGAATTTCTAGGCCTCTGTGTTTCTTATTTCTCCATTTGCTACACCCAGCTTTTTAACATTCCAATGAGACAGTGCAAAGCACCACAAACTTCGACTCCATCAATTTACCCGCAAGAGCTGAACTCCCCTGTGCTTAATGTACGTCTAAACCTCCTAACCTTTTACACCCAGGGTAAAACCTCACCCGACATGTATTGCTAAGGTTAAAAAATCTGTCACCTTTAGCCCTCTCTTGCCAGAAGGGGCGTGGCCAGTCTAAGTGTGAGAATGGAAGAGTGCAAGTGTGCCACAGTGGAAGCAATTTTAGCCTGACTCTCCGGGTGGGAATCCCACGGGATCGGGTGGAACACCCCACACACTAACTTCAATGGAGGGTAAAATCAGGCCGGGTGTAAACCCAGCATCGCTCCCCATCTCGACAGGCAGCTGAGGCCAACATCACCCCCGAGGCGAGAATAGAACAGCCTGGGCTATGGCACCACCTCAGTAGTAGAAACCAAACAATATATACATTTGTTTAAGAAGCAGTTTTAAATAAGAATAATCGCGCCTTAATTACATTAATGTTGTTCCAGCTCATCACTGAAAGCTAACAGTTATTGTTAAAGCAAAAGGGATCTAAATGAAGCTCTAAGTTTAAGTTATAAGCAGCAAAAATATTAATTTCATTCTGTTGCAATTCATGCAGTGTGTTGGTTCCATCTAATGGTGTGGAATATTATTGAATAAACTGTGAATAATCTTTCTTAAACCTGCTTTATTCATTTAAGCTATTGACAGATTACTTTGTTGGTTATATTGCGAAAGGTTAATTTTACAAATAAGATCAATTTAAATCCGAGGCCCTCCCACCTCTGAAGATAAGGTTGCACATTTGTCCCAGGCTGCAGCAGCCTGCGTGAGGGAGTGATGAGCTTAACCCATAAACCATGATGTTCTCACTGTCAGTGCCTTTGCAGGGCCTGCTCCTCCCGCTCCTCCATCTGAGATGTTAAACCAAGGCCCCGTCTGCCCTCTCAGGTGGACATAAAAGATCCCGTGGCACTATTTTGAAGAAGAGCAGGGGGAGTTCCCCCCGGTGTCCTGGGCCAATATTTATCTCTCAACCAACATCACTAAAACAGATGATCTGGTCATTATCACATTGCCGTTTCTGGGAGCTTGCTGTGCACAAATTGGCTGCCGTGTTTTCTACATTACAACAGTGACTACATTTCAAAAATACTTCATTGGCTGTAAAGCACTTTGAGATGTCAGGTGGCCATGAAAGGAGCTATATAAATGCTAGTCTTTCCTTCTTTCTTATTATTCTTATAAATGAGCTGCAGTCCACTCGTGCCCAGTCCAGTAACGTGTTCAACACACTGGTATTATTTAAATCCTCAACATAGGAATGTAGGACAATACAGGACGGAAAGACTCTGCAGACTCCAGGCTGGTCGCAGAAACCAAACCCCCTCAAACACCTATCGAATTCCCCCTTAAACATCCCCACACTCTCTGCCCCACCCGCTCCCCGGATAGTCCACTCCAAACGATCCCTGTAAAGGGTTAAATCTTAAAGTGTCTGGGCAGCTTTCCCTCTTTTAATCTTCAGTCCATCCCCGACAGTCCACACATCCTGACCTTTGTGGTGAGCCTCTTAGTGTCAATGTCCCAGACTCCTCCATTACCATCCCTGGGTATGTTCTGTCCCACCGGCAGGACAGACCCACCAGGGGTGGCGGCGCATTGGTATAGTGGGCAAGGAAACCTCCTGCTGATTACCACCTACCACCCTCCCTCAGCTGATGAATCAGTACTCCTCCATGTTGAACACCATTTGGAAGAAGCACTGAGAGTAGCGAGGGCACAGAATGTACTCTGGGTGGGGGACTTCAATGTCCATCACCAAGAGTGGCTCGGTAGCACCACTACTGACCGAGCTGGCCGAGTCCTGAAGGACATAGCTGCCAGTCTGGGCCTGCGACAGGTGGTGAGAGAACCAACACGAGAGAAAAACATACTTGACCTCGTCCTCACCAATCTATCGGTCACAGATGCATCTGTCCATAACAGTATTGGTAGCAGTGACCACCGCACGTCATTGTGGAGGCCAAGTCCCATCTTCACATGAAGGACACCCTCCATCGTGTTGTGTGGCACTCCCACTGTGCTAAGAGGGATAGATTCGGAACAGATCAAAACTGGGCATCCATGAGGCGCTGTGGGCTATCAGCAGCAGCAGAAGTGTATTCCACCATAATTTGTAACCTCGTGGCCCAGCATATCCCTCACTCTACTATTATTATGAAGCCAGGGGACCAACCCTGGTTCAATAAGGAGTGTAGAAGAGCAGGCCAGGAGCAGCACCAGGCGTACCTAAAAATGAGGTGCCAACCTGGGGAAGCTGCAACACAGGACTGCATGCACGCTGAAAAGCAGAAACATCCAGTCATGAATGGTCAGAGCCATTAAACAACTAACGGAAGGAGGAGGCTCCATGAATATCCCCATCCTCAATGATGGTGGAGCCCAGCACGTGAGTGCAAAAGACAAGGCTGAAGCGTTTGCAGCCATCTTCAGCCAGAAGTGCCGAGTGGATGATCCATATCGGCCTACTCCCGAGGTCCCCACCATCACAGATGCCAGTTTTCAGCCAATTCGATTCACTCCACGCGATATCAAGAATGCTGAGCGCATTGGGTACAGCAAAGGTTGTGGGACCCAACAACAGCCCGGCTGTCGTGCTGAAGGCTTGTGCTCCAGAACCAGCTGCACGTCAAGCCAAGCTGTTCCAGTACAGCTACAACACTGGCATCTACTGCCCTTGACATCAAGGCAGCATTTGACTGAGTGTGGCATCAAGGAGCCCTACTAAAATGGAGTCAATGGGAATCAGGGGGGAAAACTCTCCACTGGCTGGAGTCATACCTAGAACAAAGGAAGATGGTTGTGGTGGTTGAAGGTTAAACATCACAGCCCCAGGACATCGCTGCAGGAGTTCCTAGGGCAGTGTCCTAGGCCCAACCACCTTCAGCTGCTTCATCAATGACCTTCCCTCCAACATAAGGTCAGAAATGGGGATGTTCATTGATGACTGCACAATGTTCAGTGCCATTCACAACACCTCAGATAATGAAGCAGTCCATGCCCACATGTAACAAGACCTGGATGATGTTCAGGCTTGGGCTGATAAGTGGCAGGTAACATTCGCACCATACAAATGCCAAGCAATGACTATCTCCAACAAGAGAGAGTCTAACCACTGCCCCTTGACATTCAACAGCATTACCATCGCCGAATCCCCCACCATCAACATCCTGGGGGTCACCATTGACCAGAAACTTAACTGGACCAGCCACATAAATACTGTGGCAACAAGAGCAGGTCAGAGGCTGGGTATTCTGCGGCGAGTGTCTCACCTCCTGACTCCCCAAAGCCTTTCCACCATCTACAAGGCACAAGTAAGGAGTGTGATGGAATACTCCCCACTTGCCTGGATGAGTGCAGCTCCAACAACACCCAAGAAGCTCAACACCATCCAGGACAAAGCAGCCCGCTTGATTGGCACCCCATCCATCACCTTAAACATTCACTGCCTCCACCACCGGCGCACCGTGGCTGCAGTGTGTACCATCTACAAGATGCACTGCAGCAACTCGCCAAGGCTTCTTCGGCAGCACCTCCCAAACCCGCGACTTCTTCCGCCTAGAAGGACAACGGCAGCAGGCGTATGGGAACACCACCACCTCCAAGTTCTGCTCCAAGTCACACACCATCCTGACTTGGAAGTATATCGCCGATCCTTCATCATCACTGGGTCAAAATCCTGGAACTCGCTCCCTAACAGCACTGTGGGAGCATCTTCACCACAGGGACTACAGCGGTTCAAGAAGGCGGCTCACCACCACCTTCTCGAGGGCAATTAGGGGTGGGCAATAAATGCTGGCCTTGCCATGGACGCTCACATCCCATAAATGAATTTTTAAAAAGGCACCTTATCAAAGTCCGTGTATATTACATTCACTGTTTTGTCCTCGCCTATTCTGTCTGTTAGTTCTTCAAAGAATTCAATAAGGTTGATTAAATATGACCGTCCTTTTAGCAATCCAAGCTGAAATGTTTTATTTTCCATCTCTAGATGTTTTGTTATCTGATCTTCCAGTAATGATTCCGGTATCTTTCCTACCACTGACATTAAGCTAACTGCCCTGTAGTTCCCTGGATTAGTTCTATCTCCCTTTTTGAAGAAAGAAATCACATTTGCTGTTCTCTAGTCCGCTGGCACTACATAATGATAATATTCAAAAAGGATTAAATTTTAACGCTATTCAGAAATGTTTCAATTAAAAAGAACTTTGCTGACAAAAATCTATGAATAAACCTGTTCGACTCCCCAGAGAGTAATTTGCAGCATCTATCTCTTACATTAACCCGGCCAGTGATATAGCTTGTAGTCTCAAGCTGCCTCTCAGCAGATACCCTGCATGAGATGGCTGCAAACAGGACGAGCTCTCCTCTTAGTGTTGCTAATTCTGACGCCAATTTAGCAAAATGCAGCAAATTGGTTTTAAGGTCTCGATATGACAAGCACCAATACAGCTAATTACTGGCCGAGGTCCCAACAACTTCTTTCAAAGCTCCTGCCCCACCACCAATGAAAGTCACACTTGGACCAAGACCAGGCACCCCGAGCCCTGGTGTCCTCACCGTTGCTTGTTTCCCAGCCTGGAAATAAGTTACAGCATCAAATGAACGTTGAAACGTTGCCGATGAACTATGACACATTAGGAGGCAATATTAATAATTTTTTAAGAATATTGCGGTTTGTGCTATCTCTCTAATGAACCTATTTGCATTTTATTGCATTCCTACATTGTTCTGAAGGGACGCTGGGACACGCACTGCACTCTGCAGCAGTGCGATACAACAAGAACATCCCATTTCTCAAGCTACACCAGTCATATCCACCTCCTGCACCAATATGTTACGGACATGAGAGCAGAGACTTACGGGATACAAGGAAACTACCTGGAACAACTTTCCAGAAATGATGCAAAGACTCAACGTGTTTCAGGTCCAGTGTATGAAATAGCAGCAGACGACGGCAAAGAGAAGGGAACAAACGAAACACGACAGAAAAAAATGACAATCAGTTCAGAAAAATAATCACATCAATGTTACAAGTGAAATCATTTTTCTCTTCTTAACATCACGATTGGGAGTTGCTATTTTGCTCTTAAAGAGGTTTACTAAGCATCGCTTAAGCTTTTTCCAGTGTTATTAAAGTTAACTAGTTTCAGGAGATGAGGCAAAACCACATGCTATAAAATAACACAGCAGCCAGTCAGTGGACCAGTGGATCAGTGACTGTAACCAGCACCTGTTGGCACAAAGCAGCGATCGGAAACCCCGGTCACACAGCAGAGCAGTGGGAGACCCGCCGAGTCTGGAATTTCCCTGTAGAATGAAGGCTTCAAGATGGAGGGAAGAATGAGAGGTGATCTCATTGAAACATGTAAGATTCTGAGGGGGGGTTGACAGGGTAGATGCCGAGAGGTTGTTTCCCCTGGCTGGAGAGTCTAGAACTAGGGGGCACAGTCTCAGGATAAGGGGTCGGCCATTTAAGACTGAGATGAGGAGGAATTTCTTCACTCAGAGGGTTGTGAATCTTTGGAATTCTCTGCCCCAGAGGGCTGTGGATGCTGAGTCTTGGAGTATATTCAAGGCTGAGATAAATTTTTAGACTCTAGGGGAATCAAAGGATATGGAGATCGGACGGGAAAGTGGAGTTGAGATCGAAGATCAGCCATGATCTTATTGAATGGTGGATCCAGCTTGAAGTATGGTCAACTCCGGCTCCTAATTGTTATGTTCTTATGATTTAATGGCTAGAAAAAAATTCTTGAGGGAGTGAGAGAAAGATGGAAAAGAATGTGTCACCTCCAGCCCACCCTTCCACAATCCAAGTTGTGGGTGCAGCAGGTATTGAAGGGAATAACTAAAGGGATAAACATTGATTCCCAAACCCACAGGACAATGCACGGGAGATGTCTGATCTGCAGAGATCTGCAGTACCAATAGACGGTGAGCCAAGTCAGTTCAGCAGTACCAATAGACAGTGCAAACACTGGCCATGAGTAAACCCTGATCAGTCAAGGTATCTGAAGCACTGCTTTGAGATGCCAACAGTGCATTCAATATCTGTCCCAGTTTTTCGGGTGCCTCATTTTTGTGCTGTGCTTTCGTTTCATAGAGGCTGCAAGAGTTTCAGGAGCTGTGGCTACAGAGCGTCTGCTCTCCCAGGAGGAAGAAAAGTGAAAGGATGGCTCCTGGCAGAGCAGACGCTCTGTAGCCACAGCTCCTGAAACTCTTGCAGCCTCTATGAAAGGAAAGCACAGCACAAAAATGCTGTAAATCCGTCAGAGAATTGTATGGGCTTGATGGGCCGAATGGCCTCCTTCTGTGCTGTAACCATTCTATGAGTCTATGATTCTAAGGAGGGGCCGCTCCATTTAGACAGCACACCCTCGTGCTGTGGTAAATCAGTCAAAGGGCAGTAGGGCCGCTCTACTGAGACAGAGCAACCCTTGTCCCTCCTTGAATGATAGATCAATGATTTCATTGATCTGCGGGCAGCCCTAGCTTGGAATTGAGCCAGCACTTATAAATGGAGGGCCATGGACAGGGTAGGCAGCTCTGCTGGGAGGCACAGCTTCATCATAGCCTCTTTGCTCAGTCGCAGTCTCCGAAGGTAATGCTCTTTGGTCATGCCCAGGTCTGGGATGTTGGCGTTAATGTGCTGTGGTGGGACCTCACAATGCTTTCTGTGTCACCTGGCAGCACAGCACTTTTCTGCTCTCAGTGCAACTTTTCAGTCATTGCAGTGCGATTCAACAGTCATCACTCACTCACCCGCTCACCCACTCACTCCCCGACTCACTCACCGACCCAGTCACCCACCGACTCACTCACCGACCCAGTCACCCACCCACTCACTCACCCGCTCACCCACTCACTCACCCGCTCACCCACTCACTCACCCACCCACTCACCCACTCACTCACTCACTCACACGCTCACTCACTCACTCACCCACTCACTCACTCACCCACTCACTCACTCACTCACCCAATCACTCACTCACCCACTCACTCACTCACCCACTCACTCACTCACCCACTCACTCACTCACTCACCCACCCACTCACTCACCCACTCACTCACTCACCCGCTCACTCACCCACTCACTCACTCACTCACCCACTCACTCACTCACCCACTCACTCACCCACTCACTCACACACCCACTCACTCACTCACCCACTCACTCACTCACCCGCTCACCCACTCACTCATCCACTCACTCACTCACTCACCCACTCACTCACCCACTCACTCATCCACTCACTCACTCACTCACCCACTCATTCACCCACTCACTCACCCACTCACTCACTCACCCACTCACTCACCCACTCACTCACCCACTCACTCACCCACTCACTCACTCACCCACTCACTCACCCACTCACTCACCCACTCACTCACTCACCCACTCACTCATTCACTCACCCGCTCACTCACTCACCCACTCACTCACGCACTCACTCATTCACTCACCCACTCACTCACCCACTCACTCACCCACTCACTCACTCACCCACTCACTCACTCACCCACTCACTCATTCACTCACCCGCTCACTCACTCACCCACTCACTCAGTCACTCACTCACTCACTCACCCACTCACCCACTCAGTCACTCACTCACTCACTCACCTACTCACTCACCCACTCACCCACTCACTCACTCACCCACTCACTCACTCAGTCACTCACTCACCCACTCACTCTCCCATTCACTCACTCACTCACCCACTCACTCACCCACTCACTCACCCACTCACTCACTCATTCACCCACTCACTCACCCACTCACTCACCCACTCACTCACCCACTCACTCACTGACTCACTCACTCACCAATCACTCACCCACTCACTCACTCACCCACTCACTCACCCACTCACTCATTCACTCACCCACTCACTCACCCACTCACTCACCCACTCACTCACTCACCCACCCACTCACTCGCCCACTCACTCACTCGCCCACTCACTCACTCACCCACTCACTCAGTCACTCACTCACTCACTCACCCACTCACCCACTCAGTCACTCACTCACTCACTCACCTACTCACTCACCCACTCACCCACTCACTCACTCACCCACTCACTCACTCAGTCACTCACTCACCCACTCACTCTCCCATTCACTCACTCACTCACCCACTCACTCACCCACTCACTCACCCACTCACTCACTCATTCACCCACTCACTCACTCACCCACTCACTCACCCACTCACTCACCCACTCACTCACCCACTCACTCACTGACTCACTCACTCACCCACTCACTCACCCACTCACTCACTCACCCACTCACTCACTCACCCACTCACTCACCCACTCACTCACTCACCCACTCACTCACCCACTCACTCACTCACCCACCCACTCACTCGCCCACTCACTCACTCGCCCACTCACTCACTCGCCCACTCACTCACTCGCCCACTCACTCACTCGCCCACTCACTCACTCACTCACCCACTCACTCACCCACTCACTCACTCACCCACTCATTCACTCACCCACTCACTCACCCACTCACTCACTCACCCACCCACTCACTCGCCCACTCACTCACTCGCCCACTCACTCACTCGCCCACTCACTCACTCGCCCACTCACTCACTCGCCCACTCACTCACTCACTCACCCACTCACTCACCCACTCACTCACCCACCCACTCACTCGCCCACTCACTCACTCGCCCACTCACTCACTCGCCCACTCACTCACTCACTCACTCACCCACCCACTCACTCACCCACTCACTCATCCACCCACACTCGCCCACTCACTCACTCGCCCACTCACTTACTCACCCACTCACTCACTCACTCACTCACCCACTCACTCACTCACCCACTCACTCACTCACTCACCCACTCACTCACTCACCCACTCACTCACTCACTCACCCACTCACTCACTCGCTCCCCCACCCACTCACTCACCCACCCACTCACTCACCCACTCACTCACTCACCCACTCACTCACCCGCTCACTCACCCACTCACTCACCCACTCACTCACCCACTCACCCACTCACTCACTCACCCACTCACTCACTCACCCACTCACTCACCCACTCACTCACTCACCCACTCACTCACCCACTCACTCACCCACCCACTCACTCACTCACCCACTCACTCACCCACTCACTCACCTACTCACTCACCCACTCACTCACCCACTCACCCACTCACCCACCCACTCACTCACCCACTCACCCACTCACCCACCCACTCACTCACCCGCTCACTCACTCACTCACTCACCCACTCACTCACCCACTCACTCACTCACTCACCCACTCACTCGCCCACTCACTCACTCGCCCACCCACTCACTCACCCACTCACTCACTCACCCACTCATTCACTCACCCACTCACTCACTCACTCACCCACTCACTCACCCACTCACTCACTCACCCACTCACTCACTCACCCACTCACTCGCCCACTCACTCACACACCCACCCACTCACTCACTCACCCACTCACTCACCCACTCACTCACTCACCCACTCACTCACCCACTCACTCACTCACCCACTCACTCACTCACCCACTCACTCGCCCACTCACTCACACACCCACCCACTCACTCACTCACCCACTCACTCACCCACTCACTCACTCACCCACTCACTCACTCACCCACTCACTCACCCACTCACTCACTCACCCACTCACTCACCCACTCACTCACCCACTCACTCACTCGCTCACCCACCCACGCACTCACCCACTCACTCGCCCACTCACTCACACACCCACCCACTCACTCACTCACCCACTCACTCACCCACTCACTCACCCACTCACTCACCCACTCACTCACTCACCCACTCACTCACCCACTCACTCACCCACTCACTCACTCGCCCACTCACTCACTCACTCACCCACTCACTCACCCACTCACTCACCCACTCACTCACTCGCCCACTCACTCACTCGCCCACTCACTCACCCACTCATTCACTCACCCACTCACTCACCCACTCACTCACCCACCCACTCACTCGCCCACTCACTCACTCGCCCACTCACTCACTCGCCCACTCACTCACTCACCCACTCATTCACTCACCCACTCACTCACCCACTCACTCACTCACCCACCCACTCACTCGCCCACTCACTCACTCGCCCACTCACTCACTCACTCACTCGCCCACTCACTCACTCACTCACCCACTCACTCGCCCACTCACTCACTCGCCCACTCACTCACTCACTCACCCACTCACTCACCCACTCACTCACTCACCCACTCACTCACCCACACACTCACTCACTCGCCCACTCACTCACCCACACACTCACTCACTCACTCACTCACCCACTCACTCACCCACTCACTCACCCACTCACTCACTCACTCACTCACCCACTCACTCAACCACTCACTCACTCACTCACCCACTCACTCACCCACTCACTCACCCACTCACTCACCCACTCACTCACTCACTCACACACTCACCCACTCACTCACTCACCCACTCACTCACTCACTCACTCACCCACTCACTCACTCACCCACTCACCCACCCACCCACTCACTCACCCACTCACCCACTCACTCACCCACTCACTCACTCACCCACTCACTCACCCACTCACTCACCCACTCACTCACCCACTCACTCACTAACTCACTCACTCACCCACTCACTCACTCACTCACCCACTCACTCACCCACTCACTCACCCACTCACTCACCCACTCACTCACTCACCCACTCACTCACTCACCCACTCGCTCACCCACTCGCTCACTCACCTGCTCACTCACCCGCTCACTCACCCGCTCACTCACCCACTCACTCACCCACTCACTCACCCACTCACTCACCCACCCACTCACTCACTCACCCACTCACTCACCCACTCACTCACTCACCCACTCCCTCACTCACCCACTCACTCACTCACCCACTCACTCACCCACTCACCCACTCACTCACTCGCCCACTCACTCACTCACCCACCCACTCACTCACTCACCCACCCACTCACTCACCCACTCACTCACTCACTCACTCACCCACCCACTCACTCACCCACTCACTCACTCACTCACTCACTCACCCGCTCACTCACTCACTCACTCACCCACTCACTCACTCACCCACTCACTCACCCACTCACTCACCCGCTCACTCACTCACTCACCCACTCATTCACTCACCCACTCACTCACCCACTCACTCACTCACTCACTCACCCACTCACTCACTCTCCCACTCACTCACCCACTCACTCACTCGCTCACCCACCCACTCACTCACCCACTCACTCGCCCACTCACTCACACACCCACCCACTCACTCACTCACCCACTCACTCACCCACTCACTCACTCACCCACTCACTCACTCACCCACTCACTCACTCACCCACTCACTCACTCACCCACTCACTCACTCACCCACTCACTCGCCCACTCACTCACTCGCCCACTCACTCACTCGCCCACTCACTCACTCACTCACCCACTCACTCACCCACCCACTCACTCGCCCACTCACTCACTCGCCCACTCACACTCGCCCACTCACTGACTCGCCCACTCACTCACCCACTCATTCACTCACCCACTCACTCACCCACTCACTCACTCGCCCACCCACTCACTCGCCCACCCACTCACTCGCCCACTCACTCACTCGCCCACTCACTCACTCACTCACTCGCCCACTCACTCACTCACTCACCCACTCACTCGCCCACTCACTCACTCGCCCATTCACTCACTCACTCACCCACTCACTCACCCACTCACTCACCCACTCACTCACCCACACACTCACTCACCCACTCACTCACTCACCCACCCACTCACTCGCCCACTCACTCACTCACCCACTCACTCACTCACCCACTCACTCACTCACTCACCCACTCACTCACCCACTCACTCACCCACTCACTCACCCACTCACTCACTCACCCACTCACTCACCCGCTCACTCACTCACACACTCACCCACTCACTCACCCACTCACCCACTCACCCACCCACTCACCCACTCACTCACCCACTCACCCACTCACCCACTCACTCACCCACTCACTCACCTACTCACTCACTCATCCACTCACTCACTAACTCACTCACTCACCCACTCACTCACTCGCCCACTCACTCACCCACTCACTCACTCACCCACTCACTCACCCACTCACTCACTCACCCACTCACTCACTCACCCACTCACTCACCCACTCACTCACCCACTCACTCACCCACCCACTCACTCACTCACCCACTCACTCACCCACTCACTCACTCACCCACTCACTCCCTCACCCACTCACTCACCCACTCACTCACTCACCCACTCACTCACTCACCCACTCACTCACCCACTCACCCACTCACTCACTCACTCGCCCACTCACTCACTCACCCACCCACTCACTCACTCACCCACCCACTCACTCACCCACTCACTCACTCACTCACCCACTCACTCACTCACCCACTCACTCACTCACCCACTCACTCACCCACTCACCCACTCACTCACTCGCCCACTCACTCACTGAGTCACTCACTCACTCACCCACCCACTCACCCACTCACTCACCCACTCACTCACTCACTCACCCACCCACCCACTCACCCACTCACTCACCCACTCAGTCACCCATTCACTCACTCACCCACTCACGCACTCACCCACCCTCTCACCCACTCTTCTTCTTCTTCTTCTTCTTAGGCAGTCCCTCGGAACCGAGGATGACTCGTTTCCACATTAAAAATGAGTTCTCAGGTGACTGATGAGTCCAATGCGGGACCTACAGTCTCTGTCACAGGTGGGGCAGACGGTGGTTGAAGCGGTGGGTGGGTGGGGTGCTTGGGTTGACGTGCGCTCCTTGCGCTGCCTGCGCTTGGCTTCCGCTTGCTCCCGGTGAATAGACTCCAGGTGTTCAGCGCCTTCCCGGATGCTTCTCCTCCACTTTGTGCGGTCTTGGGCCAGGGATTCCCAGGTGTCGGTGGGGATGTTACACTTTTTCAAGGAGGCTTCGAGGGTGTCCTTGAAGCATTTCCTCTGCCCACCTGGGGCTCACTTGCCGTGTCGGAGCTCCGAGTAGAGCGCTTGTTTTGGGAGTCTCGTATCGGGCATGCGGACGATGTGACCCGTCCATCGGAGCTGATCGAGTGTGGTCAAAGCTTCGATGCTGGGGATGTTGGCCTGAGCAAGAACACTGACGTTGGTGCGCCTATCCTGCCAATGGATTTGCAGGATCTTGCAAAGGCAGCGTTGGTGGTAACTCTCCAGTGCTTTGAGGTGCCTGCTGTACATGGTCCATGTCTCTGAAGCATACAGGAGGGCGGGTATTGTTTTGATTTCTTTTTGGGTTCAATAAAGACTCATTTCTGAAAGAGAATGTTGTTTAATCTAAAGTCTTGTTCAAGACTTTCTACAGCTTTTTACAGAACACACTGTGCTGTGATGCATCTAGAATGAAACTGAAAGTAAAACTTCTCTGGACTGCTTGTCTCTCACATGACCTCTGCTGGTCAGGCACAAGTAATTAAAAACACAGACAAATATGCTGTAAGGCATAAGTAATCAAACACAGACAAATATCATCACTATTTGCTGATATCATTGCGTGTATCACTGCTGCGTTGTAGACCATGAGCTTAGTGCCGGGTTTGAGGTCCTGGTCTTCAAACACTCTCTTCCTCAGGTGACCGAAGGCTGCACTGGCACACTGAAGGCGGTGTTGGACTTCGTCGTCGTCGTCTGCCCTTGCTGACAGTAGGCTCCCGAGGTATGGAAAGTGGTCCACATTGTCCAAGGCCTTGTCGTGGATTTTGATAATTGGGGGGCAGTACTGTGTGGCGGGGGCAGGCTGGTAGAGGACCTTTGTCTTACGGATGTTTAGTGTAAGGTCCATGCTCTCGTACGCTTCGGTGAATGTGTTGACGATGGTTTGGAGTTCGACCTCCGAGTGAGCGCAGACGCAAGCATCATCTGCATACTGTAATTCGACGACAGAGGATGGGACGACCTTCGATCTGGACTGGGGGCGACGGAGGTTGAACAGTTTCCCATTTGTTCTGTAAATTAGCTCCACTCCAGTGGGGAGCTTACTGAGGGTGAGATGGAGCATTGCAGCAAGGAAGATCGAGAAGGGCGTTGTTGCAATGACACAGCCTTGCTTGACTCACTCACTCACTCACTCACCCACTCACTCACTCACCCACTCACTCACTCACTCACCCACTCACCCACTCAGTCACCCACTCACTCACCCACTCACTCACCCACTCACTCACTCACTCACTCACTCACCCACTCACTCGCTCACCCACTCACTCACTCACCCACTCACTCACTCACCCACTCACTCACTCACTCACCCACCCACTCACTCACTCACCCACTCAGTCACTCACACACTCACTCACCCACTCACTCACTCACTCACTCACTCACTCACCCACTCACTCACTCACTCACCCACTCACTCACTCACTCACTCACCCACTCACTCACTCACCCACTCACTCACTCACCCACTCACTCACTCACTCACCCACTCACTCACCCACTCACTCACTCACTCACCCACTCACTCACTCACTCACCCACTCACTCACTCACTCACTCACCCACTCACTCACTCACCCACTCACTCACTCACCCACTCACTCACTCACCCACTCACTCACTCACTCACTCACCCACTCACTCACTCACCCACTCACTCACTCACCCACTCACTCACTCACTCACCCACTCACTCACCCACTCACTCACTCACTCACCCACTCACTCACTCACTCACCCACTCACTCACTCACTCACTCACCCACTCATTCACTCACCCACTCACTCACTCACCCACTCACTCACTCACCCACTCACTCACTCACTCACCCACTCACTCACTCACCCACTCACTCACTCACTCACCCACTCACTCACCCACTCACTCACCCACTCACTCACTCACTCACCCACTCACTCAGCCACTCACTCACTCACTCACCCACTCACTCACTCACCCACTCACTCACTCACCCACTCACTCACTCACTCACTCACTCACTCACTCACCCACTCACTCACTCACTCACCCACTCACCCACACACTCACTCACCCACTCACTCACTCACTCACCCACTCACTCACTCACCCACTCACTCACTCACTCACCCACTCACTCATTCACCCACTCACTCACACACTCACCCACTCACTCACTCACTCACCCACTCACTCACTCACTCACCCACTCACTCACTCACCCACTCACTCACCCACTCACTCACTCACCCACTCACTCACTCACTCACCCAGTCACTCACCCACTCACTCACCCACTCACTCACTCACTCACCCACTCACTCACTCACCCACTAACTCACTCACTCACTCACCCACTCACCCACTCACTCACTCACCCACTCACTCACTCACCCACTCACTCACTCACTCACCCACTCACTCACCCACTCACTCACCCACTCACTCACTCACTCACCCACTCACTCAGCCACTCACTCACTCACTCACCCACTCACTCACTCACCCACTCACTCACTCACCCACTCACTCACTCACTCACTCACTCACTCACTCACCCACTCACTCACTCACTCACCCACTCACCCACACACTCACTCACCCACTCACTCACTCACTCACCCACTCACTCACTCACCCACTCACTCACTCACTCACCCACTCACTCATTCACCCACTCACTCACACACTCACCCACTCACTCACTCACTCACCCACTCACTCACTCACTCACCCACTCACTCACTCACCCACTCACTCACCCACTCACTCACTCACCCACTCACTCACTCACTCACCCATCACTCACCCACTCACTCACCCACTCACTCACTCACTCACCCACTCACTCACTCACCCACTAACTCACTCACTCACTCACCCACTCACTCAATCACTCACTCACCCACTCACTCACTCACTCACCCACTCACTCACCACTCACTCACTCACTCACTCACTCACCCACTCACTCACCCACTCACTCACTCACCCACTCACTCACTCACTCACCCACTCACTCACCCACTCACTCACCCACTCACTCACTCACCCACTCACTCACTCACCCACTCACTCACTCACTCACTCACCCACTCACTCACTCACTCACTCACTCACCCACTCACTCACTCACTCACCCACTCACTCACCACTCACTCACTCACTCACTCACTCACCCACTCACTCACTCACCCACTCACTCACTCACTCACTCACCCACTCACTCACTCACCCACTCACTCACTCACCCACTCACTCACTCACTCATCCACTCACTCTCCACTCACTCACTCACTCACTCACTCACCCACTCACTCACTCACTCACTCACTCACCCACTCACCCACTCACTCACTCACTCACTCACCCACTCACTCACTCACTCACTCACTCACTCACCCACTCACTCACTCACCCACTCACTCACTCACCCACTCACTCACTCACCCACTCACTCACTCACTCACCCACTCACTCACTCACCCACTCACTCATCCACTCACTCACTCACCACTCACTCATCACTCACCCACTCACTCACTCACTCACCCACTCACTCACTCACCCACTCACCCACTCACTCACTCACCCACTCACTCACCCACTCACTCACTCACCCACTCACTCACCCACTCACTCACTCACACTCCACTCACTCACTCACTCACTCACCCACCCACTCACTCACTCACCCACTCACTCACTCACCCACTCACTCACTCACCCACTCACTCACCCACTCACTCACTCACCCACTCACTCACTCACCCACTCACTCACTCACTCACCCACTCACTCACTCACTCACTCACTCACCCACTCACTCACTCACCCACTCACTCACTCACCCACTCACTCACTCACCCACTCACTCACCCACTCACTCACTCACTCACTCACCCACTCACTCACTCACCACTCACCCACTCACTCACTCACTCACTCACTCACCCACCACTCACTCACTCACTCACCCACTCACTCACTCACCCACTCACTCACTCACCCACTCACTCACTCACCCACTCACTCACTCACTCACCCACTCACTCACTCACCCACTCACTCACTCACTCACTCACTCACCGACTCACTCACTCACTCACTCACCCACTCACTCACTCACTACCCACTCACTCACTCACTCACCCACTCACTCACTCACCCACTCACCACTCACCCACTCACTCACTCACCCACTCACTCACTCACTCACTCACCCACTCACTCACCCACTCACTCACTCACTCACTCACCCACTCACTCACTCACTCACTCATCCACTCACTCACCCACTCACTCACTCACTCACCCACTCACTCACTCACTCATCACTCACTCTCCACTCACTCACTCACTCACCCACTCACCCACTCACTCACTCACTCATCCACTCACTCACCCACTCACTCACTCACTCACCCACTCACTCACTCACTCATCCACTCACTCACTCACTCACCCACTCACTCACTCACTCACCACTCACTCACTCACTCACCCACTCACCCACTCACTCACTCACTCACTCACCCACCCACTCACTCACTCACTCACTCACCCACCCACTCACTCACTCATCCACTCACTCATCCACTCACTCACTCACTCACCCACTCACTCACCCACTCACTCACTCACTCACCCACTCACTCACTCACTCACCCACTCACTCACTCACTCACCCACTCACTCACTCACTCACTCACTCACCACTCACTCACTCACCCACTCACTCACTCACTCACTCACTCACCCACTCACTCACTCACTCACCACCACTCACTCACTCACTCACCACTCACTCACTCACCCTCACTCACCACTCACTCACTCACTCACTCACCCACTCACTCACCACTCACTCACTCACCCACTCACTCACTCACTCACTCACTCACCACTCACTCACTCACCACTCACCCACTCACACACCACTCACTCACCCACTCACTCACTCACTCACTCACCACTCACTCACTCACTCACCCACTCACTCACTCACCCACTCACTCACTCACTCACCCACTCACTCACTCACCACTCACTCACCCACTCACTCACTCACCCACTCACTCACTCACTCACCACTCACTCACTCACTCACTCACCCACTCACTCACTCACTCACTCACTCACCCACTCACTCACTCACTCACTCACCCACTCACTCACTCACTCACCACTCACTCACTCACTCACCCACTCACTCACTCACTCACTCACTCACTCACTCACTCACCACTCACTCACTCACTCACTCACTCACCCACTCACTCACTCACTCACCCACTCACTCACTCACTCACCCACTCACTCACTCACTCACCCACTCACTCA
>NC_141018.1:12806967-12810500 GCF_052327205.1 Somniosus microcephalus | reverse complement strand
CTCACTCACTCACTCACCACTCACTCACTCACCCTCACTCACTCACCCACACTCACTCTCACTCACTCACCCTCACCCTCACTCACTCACCTCACTCACCTCACTCACCCACTCACTCACTCACTCACTCACTCACTCCACTCACTCACTCACCCACTCACACCACTCACCTCACTCACTCACTCACCACTCACTCACCCACTCACTCACTCACTCACCCACTCACTCCACTCACTCACTCACCACACTCACCACTCACTCACTCACTCACTCACACCACACTCACTCACCACTCACCACTCACTCACCCCTCACCTCACCACACACACCCACTCACTCACTCACCACTCACTCACCCACTCACTCACTCACTCACCCACTCACTCACTCACCACTCACTCACTCACCCACGTCACTCACCCACTCACTCACCACTCACTCACCACACCCACTCACTCACTCACCCACTCACTCACTCACTCACTCACCCACTCACTCACTCACCCACTCACTCACTCCCCTCACTCACACACCACTCACTCACCACTCACCCACTCACCCACCCACCCACCCACTCACTCACACACCCCACTCACCCACTCACTCACCACCACTCACCCACTCACCCACTCACTCACCACTCACCCCACTCACTCACCACTCCACCCACTCACCCACCACTCACCCACTCACCACCTCACTCACCCACTCACTCACCCCACTCACCCACTCACTCACCACCACTCACTCACACCACCCACTCACTCACTCACCACCACCACTCACCCACTCACCCACTCACTCACCCACTCACTCACTCACTCACACCACTCACTCACTCACTCCACTCACCCACTCACTCACTCACTCACTCACTCACCCACTCACTCACTCACTCACCCACTCACTCACCCACACACGTCACTCACTCACCCACTCACTCACACCCACTCACTCACCACTCACCCACTCACCTCACTCACTCACCCACCACTCACTCACTCACCCACTCACTCACTCACACACCCACTCACTCACTCACTCACCCACTCACTCACCACACCCCACTCACCTCACCACTCACACACCCACTCACTCACTCACTCACCCACTCACTCACTCACTCACCCACTCACTCACCACACCCACTCACTCACCCACTCACTCCCACTCACTCACCACACACTCACCCACTCACTCACCCACCACTCACTCACCCACTCACCACTCACTCACACACTCACCCACTCACCTCACCCACTCACCCACTCACCACCACTCACACACCCACTCACTCACTCCACCCCACCACCACTCACTCACTCACTCACCCACTCACTCACTCACCCCACTCCACACTCACTCACCCACTCACTCACTCACTCACTCCACCCACTCACTCACTCACTCACCCACTCACTCACTCCACTCACCCACTCACTCACTCACCCACACTCACTCACTCACTCCACTCACTCACCACTCACTCACTCACCTCACACCACTCACTCACTCACTCCACTCACCCACTCACTCCACTCACCCACTCACTCACTCACTCACTCACCACCCACTCACCACTCACTCACCCACTCACTCACTCACCCACTCACTCACTCACTCACTCCACTCACACCCACTCTCACACCACTCACTCACTCACTCACACACTCACCTCACTCACTCACCCCACTCACTCACATCACTCACCCACCTCACTCACTCACCCACTCACTCACTCACCCACTCACACACCCACTCACCACCCTCACCCACTCACTCACTCACCCACTCACTCACTCACCCACTCACTCACACACTCACCCACTCACTCACACTCACCCACTCACTCACCCACTCACTCACTCACCCACTCACTCACCCACTCACTCACTCACCCACTCACTCACTCACCCACTCACTCACTCACCTCACTCACTCACTCACTCACCACTCACTCACCCACTCACTCACTCACCCACTCACTCACTCACCCACTCACACTCACCCACTCACTCACTCACCCACTCACTCACTCACTCACCCACTCACTCACCTCACCACTCACTCACTCACACTCACTCACCCACTCACTCACTCACCCACTCACTCACTCACCACTCACTCACTCACCCACTCACTCACTCACTCCACTCACCCACTCACCCACTCACTCACCCACTCACTCACTCACCCACCACTCACACACTCACTCACCCACTCACTCACTCACCACTCACCTCACTCACTCACCCACTCACTCACTCACACACACACACTCACCCACTCACTCACTCACCCACTCACTCCACTCACCCACTCACTCACTCACTCACCTCACTCACCCACACACTCACTCACTCACCACTCACCCACTCACCCACTCACCCACTCACTCACTCACTCACCCACTCACTCACTCACTCCACTCACCCACTCACTCACCCACTCACTCACTCACCACTCACTCACTCACTCACTCACTCACCCACTCACTCACCCACTCACTCACTCACTCACTCACCTCCACTCACTCACTCACTCACCCACTCACTCACCCACTCACCCACTCACTCACTCACTCACTCACTCACCACTCACCACCACTCACTCACCCACTCACACACTCACCCACTCACTCACACACCCACTCACTCACCTCACACCACTCACTCACCCACTCACTCACTCACCCACTCACTCACTCACCCCTCACTCACGCACCCACTCACTCACTCCACTCACTCACCACCCACTCACTCACCCACTCACATCACTCACCCACTCACTCACCACCCACTCACTCACTCACCACTCACCTCACTCACTCACCACTCACTCACTCACCCACTCCACTCACTCACCCACTCACTCACCACTCACTCCACTCACTCACACCACTCACTCACTCACCCACTCCACTCACTCACCCACCACTCACTCACTCACCCACCACTCACTCACTCACTCACTCACACCACTCACTCACTCACTCACCCACTCACTCACTCACCCACTCACTCACTCACTCACTCCACTCACTCCACTCACTCACCCACCACACTCACTCACTCACTCACTCACCCACTCACTCACTCACCCACTCACCCACACCACTCACTCACTCACTCACCCACTCACTCACTCACCCACTCACCACTCACCCACTCACTCACCCACTCACTCACTCACCTCCACCCACTCACTCACTCACTCACCTCACTCACCACTCACTCACTCACTCACTCACTCACCCACTCACTCACTCACTCACCACTCACTCACTCACTCACTCCACTCACTCACACTCACTCACCCACTCACTCACCTCACCCCTCACTCACTCACCCACTCACTCACTCACCCACTCACACACCTCACACTCACTCACCCACTCACTCACACCACTCACTCACTCACTCACTCACTCCACTCACCCACTCACTCACTCACTCACTCACTCACTCACTCACTCCCCACTCACCCACTCACTCACTCACCACCACTCACTCACCACTCACTCACCCACTCAC